>NW_009705148.1:38295-71974 GCF_000703405.1 Apaloderma vittatum
GTCCAAGGTAGAGCAGCAACCAACCCACACTTTTCATAGCCATTGGCCTTTGCTGCCAATGCACTTTACAGGGCATTACACTTACCTTTCAGAGCTCTTTTTACAGCTCCAGATGAGCTTTGAATTTCCTAATCCTATCCCTGCATGCTGAAGCAACATCTCTGTATTCATCCTGGGTAGCCCATCACTGCTTCCACTTTCTCTGTACCTCCTTCTTGTGTTTGAGCTGGAGACTTCTTCACTTATCCATGCTGGCCTTCTGCCATGCTTGCTTGACTTTCTAAACACCACAATAGAATCTTTTTGCGTTTTGATGAAGTTGTCTTGAATACGAACCAGCTGTCCTGTGTCCCTTCAACCTTCCAGGGCAGTCTTCCATTAACTATGCCACGAAGGTCTCCGAGCAAGCCAAAATCTACTTTCCTAAAAACCAAGCTTGTGACTTAACCCTTACTTACTCTATCTTACAGGATTTTAAATTCCAGTCTTCTAGTTACTGTAGGGAAGGATGCCCTTGCCCTTTATATCTTTGATCAGTTCTGCCTTGTTCTTGAGGAGGAGATTCAGTAGAACATCTTCCCTACTCAGTTCAACATTCATCCTCCTCAAAAAATTGTCTTCTGCTTGCACCCAAGACTATTGTGCTTCCAACAGATTTTGAGGTAGCTTAAGTCTCCCACAGATACAACAGCCTGTGCCTTCCTTACACATGTGAACATTAAAATCTATTTCACTTTCACCAACATTGCAATTCCGTGTCTATTGGCAATAGCATCACTATATCCAGTTTCAAAGGCAGCAGCACTACCGCCTTGTTCTCTTTGTCCCCACAACCCTGCTACTCAGCTAGAGAAAGGACAACCAGGTATGCCATCACCTGAGAGTTACAGAGGTAAGGTCCTATCATCAGGAGTAAGTTGAACTATCGGCATAACAAGGTGGAGAATTAGTATAATCCATTTTTATTTTCTATTAGCTTTCCCTGCTTATCTTCCTACCTCAGTTGTTAGATCATAACTGCTCTGACACAAAATGCTACCACTAAAAGCTGAAGTACTTCCTCATCAGCTTGACCCTCTAACTCCCATCCGCACAGAGGTACACAAGTGACCATATTTCACTGCAGCTACAAAAAGTGTGACAAGTCAGGAAAATAAATACTGTAGGAAATTGCTACTTCTGCTTTTAGAAGCGAGCAAAACAAACTATTTGCTCACAATTTTTTTGAACAGCATATACGAGATTTGCAAGTCATATGATCTTTCCTTTTCTTTTCAGCTTGAAAAAGGAATATTTTTCTCTTCTCATTCCTCTCATCTCTTCATGTTGTAGTGACTTTTCCTCTGCCATTCTTAGGCAGTGAATGCTGATGAGGCAAAACCAGGCACAATGCTTGACAGTCACTTTTAGTCTGATTCCCAACCCAACCTGGGCTGTTTAAGTGACACATAAAGCCAGATGCACCAAATTGCAGTAAGTTTTATTCTTATACACTAGGTTGATCAGGTCTTTCTGCCACTCTTAACCAGTGATGAATAAACCAAGATTACTGGGTTTGGGGAGGCTGGAAAAATAAAAATTTCTTAACAATTTTGACTAGTACATTTCACCTTTGTGAAAGAGGTAGCAGCAGTCACACAGACAAATCCCACTGAAACATTTTGTTCACAAGAAAGACATCTTCTGTCTAGAAATACCAAGATATTTTCAACAGTCTTTACCCGAAAACTTAACAAATAGCTGTGAAAAACATTTTAAAGTTCCTTAGCCTTCCAACAAACTTTCCAATTTCTTAGCTTTCAACAAACAATCATTGTCATGCCAATCTAATAGAGTAACTCAAAACTTATGGAAGAAGATTCAATAGAGGGTAAACATAAGATCCAGCTTTAAAAGAAAAAAAAAAAACACAAAAAACCCCCACAAAACCAACAATAAAGAAAAAAAAACAAACCCAAAATGAATCACACACACACCAAAAAAATAAAAAGCAAACCACAAAACCCCACAAACACAAAAAAAACCCTCTTAATCACACATGTGGAGAGCTGGCAAAAGTGCTAGAGATTTGCAGAAGAACATAAAGATTAAAGTAAACAAAAAATATATTTGGAATTAGATTAAGAAGCCGATGTAGCATCTCGATCCAAGTATATAATCAATAAACACTATCAAATTATTTAGTGTTAAAATGTAGAGCATAAATCTCTTTTTTCATTTTTCCATTTACATTCATATTTGGATACTGTCACAAAGTTCCTCTGATGAGGAACTGAAAGGCAGGGATTTTTTAATTTATTTTAACCTATTTAAATTATATTAGCTGGCAGACTACAATTACACAAACTTACATGGGTATAAAATGGCTTAATATCTAAAATTTTATTTTCTAATGAACTGGGTATAAATACATTGGGAATATTAAGTTTGACTGGTTTTTTATTCACGTTCCAGAAGCAAGCGTTAAGAACCTGTTTTTAGCTAAAATGATTGAAATTCCACTTCATTCTGCCATTCAAGTCAAGTGTGATGATCTGCATCATTCCAAGCTCTGTTACACAGGCTTTACTTCAAAAATCACTTTTGTTCAGGTTTAAATAAAGTTTAATCTCTGTCCACTTGGGTAATTACTTTATAACAGTTTCCCTTTCTTATATTCGGCCTCAGAAAGAACTCTCCAACTATGCCAACGTATTCAATGACTGCCACTCACTTTAGCAATAATATCCAGTATAGTCCATTACTCCCACTCCAGCACATGCAGATCATGACTGTGACTTTTACTTTTGAATTCAGATTGTGATAATCTGTAAAAAACTCAAGGTGATCTTAAGAAAGGGTGTTGCACAGTGAAGACAAACAACAGAGAATGAAAAAAACAAAAATGGCTGGAAGGAAAAGGAAAGCAAAAAGACAAAGCACATGACCATGCTTTCTATATTTTTAGTACTCTAAGAATGCTTTTATTACCAAAGATTTATGATAGATTTATGATACATACAGTTTAAAAATCAGAGGATCAGCATTCGAAGCAACAGTTTTAATTTAAAAATTATCTAGATTAATTGATTATAAATACGGAATGGAGTATAAGCGAACTGTGTCTTCTGGTTAGCAACACAAGTGTCTTTTATACCATTTTATACAAGGTGAGCCTACCCAGTATAAATCCCTACAAACACGTAACAATCTCCTTGACCTTAAAAACTCTTATTTATATATACACATACATATATGTGTGTGTTTCTATTTAGAAATATATAAAGGTGTTCAATAGTCCAATTTGTATTCAAATCCTATCTGGAACTCTCAGTTTTGCACAGATCGGTCTTCCATGTATGTATTTGATTCACATTTGTAAATACTTCTTAAAATTTTAGGATGAACCAAACAGCTACCAGAACTTGGTTTTTGAAAGACTAGTGTTAATTTTTTTTTTTTTTCACTAGAGTAAGGTAAAACAGTGTGTGCAATCATTAGCACTTTCTTTTCTGAATGTATAGTTTAGATGTACCCTGAAGCATACCTCTAGGTTGTAACTTTCAGCAGAGCTCCAAGCAAGTCAAAATTTAGAAATGTAATAGCTCAGAAAGGGGGAAAAGAGAATTAATAAAAGATGTTTGCTAGTCTTGTGGAAGAAGACTTAGTGACATTTCTTAAGTGTCCCATTTGGAAAAATCAGAGGAAAAAAAAGACAATGCTAGTATGAGCCAGTAGAAGGCAGGTATGATACTGACCCCCGATACACCCACCTCTCTAGCGACAGTCCCACCTCACACCCTCCCTAAGACATCGTACAGCCAATGCAGTATTTTTAGTTTGCTGTGGGTGCTGTTATTCATCACCTGAGAATAAAAATTAATTTTTTTACTGCCACTAGCTGGTTCTGGGAAAAAGAGCTCCCCATATAATTGCTGAGATCTGATCTATAGGTCAAGAGTGAAGTTGCAGTTTTTTGCACGTGCACACAGCTGCTACACATTCTTCACATTTCCCTGTTAAACTACAATGGAAAATTATTTTGAGAAAGGTCTCCCTGAAGATGGGAAATAACATGTATATCCTACTCTTTAACAGGAAAGGACTCTAAAATTTCATAATAGCCAAGACTCTCAAATTTCATATTAGACAAGCGTACAATGGTCCCAGTAACAGACTGTGAGAAATAACACTGGTCTTCTAGTTGGTGAAAATTATTTGGGAATTATAATCTGCACTGTATGAGGTTCTTCCAGATAGTTCCTTGTGAATTCAATTTAAAAACTTATTCCTTAATTAAGCTACCATCCTTCGAACTGGTCTTCTTCTCAGGAGTCTTAGACAGAGGAGTCTTAGACAGCTAGGCGTTTGTTTGCCTCTAATCTTGAACCTAGTCCTGAAGCAGCTCAGGATTCCTTTAGCACACTGTGTATCTCTTCCATATAACCAGGCACGTATCAGAACACAGTCAAACAATTTAATCTCAATTTTCAGAAACACTGTATGGCTGCAATAAACACCTTTCAAAAGGACTTTCTATTTTTTAACAGTTTGCACAAGTATTAGTAGGTTAAGTTTAAGAAATGGAGCTCAAAGAAAATATATTTTAATTAACACTGATTAAAATTTAAGATGTGAAGCAAGAGCTTGAATATGAATTACAGTTCATATGCAGAAGAACCATCCTTTTCTACGTACTAATAACATAGACCAAAAACTATTACAAGAGAAACACGTATCCTACCTTAGCTATTATGCAAAGTTAAGGACACAAAAGTAACCTTTTCAGTTTGTTATACCTTCCTAATTCCATTAAACGAGAACAAAACTAAGATGAGGATTACATTTGCAAAGACATTTAGCATCATTAACAGTGTCTGCCAGAGAGCTTTCTTCCTTGTTTTATCTCCTTTAAGAGAAAACAAGAGCGTGGCCTTTGAAACTTTCTATTTTTAAAACAGTAAGGATACTACTTAATAGTGAATGCCTATACAACAAAATTTAAGCCATAAACAGTTTATGAATTCCAGGGAGAGGAATTCATCTGACATCGTACCTGCTTTTTCCACAACGGCATTACTCACATTGCCAAAAGAAAAACCAAAAAAGTGTCAATATTTAGTGCAACCACCTAGCAAGTGCCGCAACTTCTCTTTGCCTTTTCTTGTTGTTAAAAAAAAAAAAAAATCAAAAAACTTGCTGTCTTCTAATAACATGTCCTCAGAAGGACTACAGAATGATATCCCATTTATGTTAATTAAGGTAAAATTTCAGCCCTTCACAGGTAGAACAGACAATGCTCTTAGAACATCAATATGAGCGCACAATAAACTGTTACAAGCACACATAGCAAGCTGGCGACCCCGCCATGCCGGCACTCCCAAAGAGAGTTAACGCACTTCAATTTGTGCACCAAGGTGAGACATCTAAATCATCCTTTCTCAAAAAAAGCAGGATGTGTGAAGAGCAGGCTCACCAACACGACAACACTGAAATACAGTTGTACTCATGTCTGTCTTCAAGGAACCGAACTTTTGTGTGTCAGTCTCAGAGACAGCTCCTCCAGGCATCTAAAGCCAGTTGCACAAACATAAGATCTGTGAAATACACTTAGCATAAACAGAAACTTAAGAAAAACTCCAGATTAAAGGGAAAGGGAAAAAAAAAAGTAACTTGTTGATGTCTACTTTCTATTTATCAAACTAGTTACAAGTCTGAAATGGAAACAATGTATTTACACCTTTTTTCTCTTACTGGCTTATCACAGATTCATCTATGTGCCTTTCTCTTTAGCAGTACCCAGTACATTGCCTACAGACAACTTTCCCAAGTGTCAGCTTCTGCACAGGAATCCAATGTTATCACTCTCTTTCCTTTTATGATACTGAATAGATTAATTTCTACAGTGCACTTTCCATTTGTTGAAGATTCCTGTATATACCATGCTTATAACCCAGATATTTCAAATTAAGTGACATTGCACTTGTATTCCTAGAGAATAAAGAAAAATAAAAGGCATCAAAGAACTTCACTTTACATTATTTGCTGTTGTCTCTATCTTCATATTGATGCTCAGTTCCTACAAAGTTGCATATTATGTAACAGCTAGATGTATTTGATAACGCTATAAACAATCTGCAAAAACCTCATAAAGTTTTGTCAGGCAAATCTATTTTTCAGAAAGTTTAGGACCAGGCTGCTGACACTGCCTCTACTAGAAAAAACTTTCAAAATATCTAACAGATCCTTAACCTTACTCTGCCACACTTAAATTACAAGCTAAAGAATACTTTCTTGTTGTTTTATGAGAAAATACAGTAAACACCATAACAAAGCAATTCAGCCTTTTGATTTTCTCTGGACATTTCAACTGACTACACTACATCTTTTTAGGCTTGCCAGGTACTCCTCGTTATAGCAGTCACTGAATAAAATCTCATTTCCACCGATAATGAAAACCTGTTACACACTTCACATTCCAGTCAGCACCGCCTACGGTGTGCACAGAGAAACGTCGGAGCTAAAACACAGTGTGTCCAACCTGCGCTCTGGGAGGACGATGCTGTCAGGTGCCTGAGGAGCACCACTCTGCGGCGTCCCGCCCCTCCTGACCCGCTCCCGTCCCTGTCCTTTACTCCTCTCATTCACTGTAGGCATTTGTCTGCTGAGAAAATAGAGGTTGACAGGGAAGGTCGTTGTGCCCAGTTGTAAGTCTCGGCATACAAATGTGCCTTTTAGCTGCTGGCTCCACAAACAGTGACCGTGTCGTATTATTGATAAATCCTTGAAAAGGCTCTAATGTATCTTCATTTCAGAAAACAACTGCCTTCAAGGTTGCTCTGAGAAAATAAGCAGGCAGAATGGTGAAGAATTCTCAAAGTTGGCATTCTCCTGAAGATTAAAAGATAATAACACTTCTATTAGAATCACTCTGCTACGCTGTATTGATCTCATCAGGGAGGCCACTGCAGGTCTAATATGAACAGAGCAGTTTTAGAATTAATCACAGGGGGTTTTATTATGGTTCATAGGGCTCCTCATTCAAATGGCATCGTTTGCAATATTTATGGCCTAGATTGGTTGCCATTATTAAGTGCAAGTGTGCCACATGGTGTCTGGCCTGCTGTGTTAAAACACAAAGTCATTCTTCAAAAGTAAATCTTATCTAAACTATGCACAAAAAGCCAATTACTTTTTGATTTACATTTTAATTTCACATTCAGCTTTCCCCTTATATACAAAAACCTTACTTAATCTTTGTTTTGGATTAACTAGCACAGGCATACAAGGTACACTTCGTAGTTTTAAGTAGACTGTTACAGCATATTAATGTACTCAGCTCAGAAAGACACCTATTTGGTCAATGACAAGCTACAATTTCTCAGTAAGAGAAGCAAATGAAAAGGTGGCAGAAATACAGCATCTTGGAAAGTAGACTGGCCACTCATCTTCAAGATAAAACTCACTCATTAAGGCTCTCAACTTATACTGCAAATTTGAAAAAGAAAAAAACCATTCACCAATGTCATAGCAAGCCCTCACTGACCAGTCCCAGTGGTAATTTGAGCTACTGCTCTTTAATTTCCATTCTCCTTGCTTTTCCTTTTTTAAAAACTTTTAAATATTTGCCTTCACCTATGCTCAGTTAGATCATTCCTCAACAGTATTTTCTCGGCATGATGGTGAGAGAAGTTTGATTTGAACCAAGGTGAATGATGCTAAGTTATTAAATTACTTAAAGAACCTTTGAGAGCACTTTCTCTTTCCTCACCAAATGCCAGGATGGTCAAGTCAAGCAAGTTCCAGGAGCCTGCAAGCCTTCTAAATAAACCATTAAGCCCTATCAAGCACACCCAATTTGTTTTATATTTATATCCCTACGACAAGGTTAGTTTACTTACTGTTACCTTAAAATCATCGATACTAAAGCAATAAAAAGAGTACTGCAAACAGTAGGACCGGGAGGCAAGGGAACAGATTTGGACTTCTTAGGGGTGGTGAGAAAAGGGTACTGGTTTGGGCATAGACTTCTCCATCACACATAACTTCCCCAAGGTAAGCAACACCACCACAGCATAGCTACATCTTTCTTTGTGAAAATCACACAAACCAGTAGCCCTTGCATAGGCTTTCATGACTGGCAAAGCAGACTCTGCAAAGACTCGATTATAATGAAAGATGAAACATTTCAAAATGCCTCTATTACCATCACAGATTCTCCGAGATGAGTAATTCTGACATTTCAGCAACCTGGCCCACTAACAACGCAAAGAACAGCCACACTCACAGAGAAAAGGATGCACCTTCCTCAACAATTTTTGATGGCATTTTATTAAACAACAAAGAAGTTGGCAACCACAATGCCCAACTCAAAGTTTAACTCCTACAAGAGATATCTCTCAAGGAAGAAGTGAGCCTTGTGAATAAAAAAGGTATGATGGAAGAGAAACTTGCTTTAAAAGCCAAATTCTCAGCAGACACAGGCACCAGTTACTGAAAAGGCTATGCAGACTTTTGCAGACAGTGACCAGCACTGTTAATGTTACTGTTTAGCTCGCAAGACAAAGCACACAGCAGCAGCTTGCTAATGCATACCAGCTGTGACACAGCAGTAAGGGGGAATGACACGCTCTAATAGAGAGCTAATCTCCCTATATTGTATACTTGATTAAGAATCCTTATTAGTGTAAAAACACTAAAGATAAGCACTGGAAATGTTTTTATAATTTGTGAAATACAACTCTTTGTCATAAAAAGGCATTTGCTTTGTAGCTTGACCCAGATACTGTATGTCACCATTTTTCCTTGAGACTATTTTATAAGTAAAATGGTAAGAAGGTGCAGAACAATTACAGAGGCACCCTTTCAAAATACTATCTTAATTTTACTTGTTTTCTGTCATGTGTACTGCCCTAGAAACTGCAGGTGACTTCCTCAGCTTGAGTAAATCCATATAGCTCTGTTCACTATCATGATTTTCAAATCACCAGCTAAAAATAACTTTTAATCAGAAGCTGACAGGCAAAATCAAGCCATCACAGATAAGATTTTTATTTTACTGTTGCTGAAAGAAGTAGGAACTTAACTGTAGTAACTGTTGAAGTGTGGCAGACAAACACAACTTCTTACTAACAGTACAGTGATGTTTAAGTACAAATGCATTCAACATAGATTTCTAACTCTCAGTAAAGCTCATTAGCTCAGCCTTTGCAGCAGAATAACACAGAATCCCAATGCAAGCTGAGTCACCAAAATTCAGAACATGTATCTTCCCAGACCACCTGGTTGTGCAAGCATGCGAGGAGTGACCCTGCACTTGCTCACTGTTACCAAACACATTCCCATGGCTCTGACAAGGTAACAGGGAAATGGTTTGAATTCTGCAAGTAGCATAATGTTTTGAAGTATTACAGCTCTCTCATTCCAGGCACTGTCAAAACACAATGAAAAGGCAGGGATGAGCAGATCTGCTGAAACATGCTTAAAGATGCACGTATATGGCAGTGCAATGATTAGATATTTTACCTGACAGTGTGAGCTATGAGGTAGCTCAGTAGCTCTCAATAGTTCAGGCCTTTTACACAACCATCTAAGCAGGTCAAACATAACAGATACTATCACAATTAGCTCACACGCACAGTCACTGCACAGCAGTCTCTGCCTACTAGTAAGCTGCTAGGAAAGCAAAGAGCTCTCCAAAGCACCAGTCCCAGAGCCTCACACTGCTTTGCCTGGACAGGATATTTGCCTCTTCTGCCATCCCATCCTCTGCCTCTCTTGGGTGTACTACAAGATCCCATCACTGTGGCAAAACACTATCACCCCTCACACATGTGAAAATATCTGGAGTTAAGGTTAAATTTCAAATGTAAAGATAACCCAAAATTTCTTCCCAGCAATGCTGTTTCAAAGAAAATATAAAAGATTGTGGTAAAGAGCATCACATGCATACATCCCATTTTTCCCTAAGTTATTTAGCTTTGACTTCAAGACAAAACATAAAATACAATTGTGGACTTCAAAGTCAATGACCACTTTCAGACATACATATAGAAGTAGAAAATCCCCAGAATAGTTGTCTCCAGTCAACTGACAACGCACCATTTGAGAAAAATAAACTGTCAGTGATCTACTTATTATATGGTTGACTAACTCCTTGAACAGAGGAAAGCCATGCATGACTACATAACAGATATAAAAGGCAGATGATAAAGACTTTCTTTTGATAGAATCTGATTGCTGGTTTCTATATGATATGTGTATATATATGTGTGTGTATATATATATTTTGAGATACAAGCAAAGGCAAAACAGGACTGCTCCTAGTCTATTTGAAAATGCAAAGGTTTTTCACAGTGAGAAAAAGTCTGGACTGTGCCTTGAGTGGAATAATGGACTAATGCCTCAAATCCCTATAGTGTAAATCTGATTATATATTTCTAACTCCCATTTAGGGTTTTAATATGGCAGACATTCACTGAGAATACATGGACTGGGATTCATTTTCATCTCCCCACTGGGAGGTGTTTACTGCAGAGAAGCTCACCTTTTTGTATTGCACACTGACATTCTTCCTAATTCTTTTTGATTCCCAACGCCCTCATCAAGTCCCTGTGATCTTCATCTAGGGACCACATCTAAAACCCCAGTCATCTTAAGCTTTCAGATCAAAGTGTGCACTGAATACACTTAAAGGCAAATTATGAGATAAACTATTTTTAAAACTAAACCCATAAATAATAGGCAGGAAGTGTGTAGCAGGGGAAGGTTACATAGCACCTTTCAATTGAAGAACTTGAGACTTTCTCTGTGTGTAATACTCCTTGCTAATAGAGCCACCACTGAAGTGTAAGGACTACCTGACCAAGCCCACAAATAACAAGTCCAATTTAGTGGAGGGAACAGAGATACTTGGAGACAAGAAGGGGAGTAGTTAGACTTATCTTTGCCAACTCACAGAAAGTTTCAAAACAAGACTCAACACCTTGGCTTAGAAATCAAAATCACTTTAATTTAGGCTGACAGCCTGCCTGTTCACCTTTGAACAAAGAAATATACCGGCAAAGCTATTTTCATGCTCATGAAACCCTTTGCCCAGTTTCCATGCCCAGAAGCAGCAAAGAAAACCCAGGTTATTGCAGCACAATAACTACTTTACACCTCTCCTGTGGCCCACCACACACACTGCTACAGAGCTTCCGTGGGACCTGACACATGCACACTAAGAGCCCAGAGACTTTCTACTTGAGTTGCTTAGCAGCTGGGAAATTTCTCTCCAGCATACTCTGCTAGACCACACAGGTGTGCCTAGCACAACTCAGGTGCAGTTTATCTGAGTCTGCTAAACCTATGCTGTTCACTACCCTGAGTACCCATCATCCAAGCCAAACATTAAGATGTTTCCACATCAAATCAGCTCTCAGTCTAGCATAAACTGATAGTCTCCAGTACCTGTAGTAGAGGTACACTATTTCTACCAGATATAGGCTTGATGCTGCTGCTGTAATTATTAGATCTTCTTTATATGCTCCCCAATTTGCTCTTAAACTCACCCTATTTCATAAGTCAATTACCATATCCTAACACAAATTCCTAATTAGCAGAGTTAGGGAAATTGTTATATTTCATCTACAGCTCCTGACAACAGGACCACACCTACTTAATTTCAGCTGCTCATATTTCTCTGGTATAATGAAAAAAATTCACGCACAAGAAATGCGGTGCCTATTCAGTGCCTAGCTGCATATGTCAGATCATCAGCTGCCAATTCATACTGGTTGAATTCCCTTCATCAATGATAATGAATCACTTCTCTTAGCATATGGTTACATACCATGTGTCTGACTATACTTTTGCCCTCTGAAAATTTATCTGAAGAGCTATTTATTGAAGTTTTAGATATGGAGAAATTCGACATTAAAAATTATTGATGCCCACCATTATCTGTTTGCATACACAGTCAGCAGGCTGGGCATGGAATGTTCACATAGCAGTGGCGGATTAGTATTTTTAAACTATTTCCATTATTGATTTAACCACTTGAAGCTGCTGGAAGCAGAGATTCTGTCACAGCTGTTAATGCAAAAGGCATTAGGGAAAATCCCTACTGTGAAGGTGTGCAAAAATGTTCACACATAAAATGGTGAGATTTCACTTTTCATCAGCATCATGTACCACTGAAAAAACCCCATTTTTATTCAGCTCAGCTAGATAAGAAACATGAAAGGGGAAAAGCTACTATTTTCTTTTTCTCATTTACTTTAGTCCTGTTTAAAGACCAGATCCCTGCAGTCTACCCAAACCGAGTAGCACTTTTTTTTTCCATGAGTTGTTCTATTATAGCTAATGCAGTCACTTGCAGAGCAGGGCTATTCAAAGAGAGGAAGGGTTTTCAGTGTAGCTCTGCACAATCACAAATCCCTGAGTAAGATCCTTAAAAATTAAGAAAGTAGCTTTGTTGGAAGTTGAAAGAGACCAGACCCCGTGACACTTTTACAATAGCTCTTGGCCAATGCAGAGGGCAAGTTAGTTTCTCAGCCAGGGTAAATTAAAAATTATTAAGTAAATAATGGACTTCCAGACAACATGAAAAAAGAAGAAAATATCCACCTAGTTTTGCTTTGGCTTCTTTGCAGCATAAAAGTCATTCTAATTGAGGCTGGATGTGGAGTCGCAGTCTATAACTCTAGACTACTTCTATGCTTGGCATGTCTGTCTTTGAATACTTCCTCTCTTTAATCAGCTAGTCTAAAGTAACTCTTGTGTAGACAAGCTCTTACAAGGTTCATGAAGGAAGTGCTTCAAAAAGTGAAATTCACCAATGGGCATTACATCTTGCACTTGTTTTCCATGTTAGCACAACTCTAAGTGATTACTTCACTGATGCAAACAAAAATTAATATATTATTGCCATGAATCAACTTAATTCATTACCTTGACAACACTGCACTTCGATTCTGTAAACACTTGAAACCTAAAAAAGTATAAAAATTTGGAATTTTTGGAAAAAAGTTCCAAAGCATAAGAAACAGGCCTAAGGATAACAAACCCAAGCACATACTACTCTCACCACACAAATCTAGAGGTATTTCACTCGCACAAAGTAAGAAAATTAAACAAGCAGAAACGAGATAATTGCACAAATTCAGCTACTAATCAGGGGATTTGTTACACAGAATTTTGGCCTATCTGTATCCAAAAGTCTAAGGATATGACACAAGGTAAACACAAATTGTTTGCACGCAATGATTCAAGTGTTGCTGATCAGAAAATACTGCTTCTGAAAACCAGTATGACTTAGATTCATAGTGCAGGAGACAGATAACGTACCTGTTGAACCCATGGCTCTATGAGTATGCCACTGTTTGATAGTCCTGTTGTTGGTTATACTCATTTTCCACTTCAACAAGCAGCAAAATTATGAGATCCACCCCCGTAGATGTTTGTTCCCTGACACAATCTGGTCTACACTTACAGAAGTTGCTAAATATGATTATGCCTGAGAAGCAAGAAGAAAACAGAAATATTAGAAACAAATATGCTAATCATAGCGATTCCTCTTCTGTTCCCCATACCCAACAATAACATCAATATGAGACACTATCACTCAAACTCCACAACCTCTACAAACAGAGAAGCAGAAACTAGTAAATTAAGTTAATGAGTAGAAAGACTGTTTGTTATATTTTCAGATAGCACATGGACGATATTGCTTTATAACTTTCTCAAACAGTAGTTGGGGTTTTGTCTGTTTCAAGGAAAGGCAAAAATGCTTGTAATCTCCTAGCTGTCAAAGAGCTGCATGGGTATAAAGAGGGACAGAAGTAGTCATTCCTGTTGAGACCCAAAGCTTAATACCTCTAATAAAGATAACATACAGGATATAAAGTAATTTTAGGTGCATTCCTTCATTCATTAATTCTATATACACTGTTTCTGAACAGTCTGGTCTCACCCTGTAAACAATTTAAGCAAAACTGAACTGAAAGCTAAGCACTGTTCCCTCTGCCTTGCTCCTCCCGGTTATTTTTTGATAATTTGAGATATTTAACAACCTGCATCAAGCAGGTGTATTTGTCAGTGATCATTCTCCCTGCTGCATTAGACTTCATCCTTTCATTAGCAAATGTTGCCAAACAAAGCAGTACTCTGACAACTTCTCATTTCCAAGCATATTAAAGGATTACATCTCAGACCAATTTTACTGTCATAGATTTAGATTGAATCTGCCTCATTAATGTTGTCCCATTCTGAGCTGATGACGAAACCTGAGCTATCCATATGCTTAACTGCACACATAAATGCGGCTCTTAACAGTCTGTGGTAGTGATAGTGTTACAGTTGCTGTTCATGGAATTGTTGTACCAATTCCCTTTTTTGTAAACTGAAATATTATTTCCTAGGACTTGCATGCATTCTGATGGAGAATTGGTTTTTTTCATGAAATGCACTTGGCTTGCAGAGAGCAGCAGAAGGGGAAGGGAAGGCAAATGAGAAACAATGGGAGGAGGTAAAGAAATGGTAACTGCGTCCCCAAACCGAGACAAAAGCATCCTGACTGATCTCAGACAGAAATAAGCTCCACAAAAGAGACATCAAGTTATCCGAGCCCCTAAGGAAGCTGGCTGGGTCCCCTTTTCTTGTGGTAACCACCTTCCAGACAAACATAACCTGCCAAACTCCCTGCCAGGGCACATCCCAGTCGCACAGTCTGGACAGCACCCGCAAGGTGGTTGGAAACAGTACACAAACCACAGAAGAGAGCAATGTGTAGCATGGATCTCAAGTATCATGTCAGCAAGGGAAGGATTCCGTTTTGTGAAGAGGCATGAAGAGGGAAACATAATGATCTCTTCTCACAAAGTGATTCCTTTAAGGTATATCATTCACATCTGGGATAATTCAATGGGGAAATAAACAAATCTATACGGGTACCAAAACTTTCAGACCATGTAATTTATGCTTTCTCAAGACTTATTGACATGAAAATCTCTTGACTTCTCTCTCACTTTTTCAATCTTTTCCCTGGTGTACACACAATCTGTAATATTGCCTATGAAATTCCTTCAAGCAGCGTTTTGACACTTCGAAATTACACTCCTGTTTCAAATGGGACTCAGTTTTAAAATGGCAACAAAGGTTCAACAAATAATGAAATTAATTGTTCATTTAAGCTAAATCACTATGGCTCAGGCTAACAGAAAGCAAAATTGTTAACTGGAAAATCTCCTTGTGTGGCTGGCAAAAGCTATCTTGGAAGATATGATTTCTAACTAAAGCCAGTATGACCAGCTGGCTTAAAACAGTTTCTGGAAATTATTTTATAAATACTCACATCTGAGCAAAGAATCTAACTCCTGATGAACAGTCTTGAAATCAAAATCTTTAATTAATTGCTTCATCTGACTGGAATTCTGCTTTCAAAATTTGCAAAAATAATAATAATTAAAGAAAACAAACCACACAATAGATCTTTCTTTCTCTCTGCTCTATGTACTGGCCCTTTCCTCTTTCCTGTACCAATACAGAATTTTTATCAATCTGGATGTAGATACATCCCCTACAGGTGATGATTTCTTACAGCATTAATGACTTTTGGAAGATCTCTGAAACTATGTTTATAGAGTATCTAATTCAGTTACAGATCTCACCACATGTACCACTTGGCCAGAGGTGATCAGCCAGTATTGTTTTGCAAATGTAAACATTGATATTAGCAAAATTCTACTTTTCATTACATTGCAGTACAGCTGATGGGAAGGTTATCTGATATTTGCAAACTGGTTAAAGACTCTCACTGCAACTATGAATTGTCAAAAGCATATAATAATAGAAAGACCTTCTATATGCCACAAGGAAATTATTTTAATCATTTATATGCTGGTCAATGGGGTTTAAAAGCACTCAGACATGCATTAAAATGTGTCTGAGATAGGAGCTTGAAGTTAATTTTCAATTGATTCTGTCTAGCAAATGCTGCTTAAGTAAGACCCTCAGAGTCTTTTCTTTCTTTTTCTTCCCCTTTCTAGAAGGCAAGAGTTTAATTAGGAGGATACCATTCTGGTTTACAACTCAAAGTATATAATCATAATATTTCAATAATAATTTTTACCTGTGTACCATACCTGAAGCAACTTAAAGAAGTTAATTCCCTTTGAAGAGCTGAGAATTACGCAATACAGTGCAGAAGTTTAATCATAAAAATACAACACTGTTTCACTTAAGTCTATTCCACCTCGCAGATTTAATGCTCTTCACTGAGAAAGAACAAGTTAGAAAGAATCAATTTTGCAATTTTTTTATATAAAGAAAAAAAAACCCTGAATACAGCCTGAGAGGCTGGAATCATATTGATTCTGCTGTTTTTCACAGGAGTGCAATTCTGTCCGCAATTATTTTGCATTACTAATCAGCTCATTACAAGCCAGTACGACAATGTTAGTTTATGGTACAATACGCTTGTGGCTCATTTGCCAATACTAATAAAATTTCACAACGCAGCAGGTAAAAGTTTTTTGTCATTTAAGACATCTATAGAGGCTCATCCGCAGATCTGCTTTATTGATAAGGATACAGCTACCAAAGTAAAAACATGTTGCACATGTGGAAATACAACAGATAGAAAAGAGGAAATGTCTTTTGGACTGCAAATTAAGCACCTGTAAAACAACAAGGAACATTCAGTTAAAGGTGCTTAAACTGAGTAAGTATTCAACTAGTAGTCTGCTCTTAGTAGGAACACTATATACATTAATTCTGGGTCCATAACTTGCAACTCCTCCACAGTCATTGGAATTATCTTTAATAAGAACACCAAAACTGTTAGCAGTAAAAAACTGACCTATGACACTGCAAGAGTCACATGATAGGACCCTTCACAATCCACAAAACTGCATTACAAACCTGCATTACAAAAAAACCCAAATCTGCATTACAAAACTGCAAGCAGCATCCTAAGACTGCATTACAAAAAAACCCAAACCTGCATTACAAAACTGCATTACAAAACTGCAAGCAGCATCCTAAGATGGCTGGGCAAATTTAAAATTTCTTTGTAAATGTATAATCCATATAGCCCAGTTGGGCTTTGAAGCTTTAAGCATATTTCAAGTATGCTGAAATTTGCTGTTTTGTTTTCCTGCAACACTATTTTCTCCATAATAAATTATGTTATTGTTTAGAATACAAAGGAGAAATAAAAACAAGGATCCAATATACCAGTTTATTTCTATAAATCATAAACCGTATTAAAAACAGCATCTTGGAATTTATTTCAACTCATAACACAGAATAAGAATAAATAGTTCACTGCACAGCCTTTATTAGAAAAGGAAGCATTTTTTTCCATGTATGTTATCTCCCATCCCCAAAATATCAGTTAGGATTGTGAAGTCCTTTCCAGCATTAGGTTTGTATTTAGAAATTTTCAAGAAGAATTAGTCTGAGGCACTGAGGCTGACAATAAAAATTAATCTGAGTTCTCTTCCATGTATGTTGAAGTTCTTATATACTTCTTCAGTACGTATTATTTTTTCTTCAGCACTTCCAGTTTGATTCACAGTATGACTAGCTATCTTTTGAGAAGAAATTATTCTATAACATTTCTCCTTATTGTCTACTCAGGTCTTATTTGTTCCATTATGCTGAGATTTGCTTTGTAAATGGTCCTCTGCACTCTAACACCTTCTGGTTTTCCAAATAAATTATCTTCATAACAATACTCTATGTCAGGAGAGTGGTAATACAGATATATACAGAGATTAAAAATGTACATCAGACTATCCCACCTGAGATATTTCAAGTAGGACTCTGACGTACACTTCACAGTGAGTAGAACTACATGTATATATCAAGGTCAGTGACAATAAAGAAGATCCAGAAACATTGCTAATAACACCTAAAAATGTCTAAAGCCAGATATGATCCACAAAAAGTCCCAAACACACACAGATCTGAAGATTCTTCATTGAATCTGCTCTTTTCCAACAGCTTGTTGACCCAGACATTTTGCAATGTCTGTTCTGTACTTAAAAAGTTTTTTTTCATACATTCTGAAATAAGACAAAGTTCAAGCAGATAGTATTAAAAGTTGAAAAAGCTAGACCCTGGCAAGTTTCAAGTCTCTGCTGAGAAGAACAGGGACATGAACCGCTTTCCCGAAAAGACTAGTGAGTGCCTATTTTTAAAAACTGAAATCATCTGTTTTCGTAGCCTGGTGCTAAAAATATGTCTGCGTATAAAATATCCTTTCAGATAAAGTTTTCCAGAACAGTTTGATCTAAAGCTTATTCCCAAGCAGATGAAGACTGGTATTTATCATAGGCATTACATGCAGCTTTAGTAAAGGGCATTTTTATCAGTATAGGCTCTGTATTAGGCTTGTTTGCACCAGATTAGCTGAATGTCAATAGCTTTGAACAGTCACATAACTTAAGGTTTTATACTAAAGTGGCACTACTTTTTTCATTCATTCTTATAGCTCTTTTATTATTTTTACAAACACTTTATTTTTCACCACCCTGCTTGAATAAGGTGTGTATTGAGGAATTTCTTCAGTTTTCCATCAAACTTAGTAATATGAATGCCAAAGCCACTCATCCGAGTTCAAAAAAGCATCCTAACTCTTTCAAGAAGATATAAACCACATCTTTTCAATCCATGAAAATTCTGATTTCTGATCATGTACCTGACACTATTAAGACATACTATTGTTTTGCCATGTAAGACTGTAACTTCATGTTTTACAATACTCTTATATATTTTAATATTGCAATATTATCTGCTAGATATCATTCTTATTAGATATTAGGCAGGGTATCTACCATACTTAAACGTTTCACAGTTACCAACCCTGAGTGTATTTTTATCAATATATACAAGTGATAGGAGATACAGAGTACAGAGAAATACAGCTGAGAACCAAAATTATGATCCATTTCAGAGTTCCTAATATTTTTATCCATTGTGAAAGATGATTTGACCTAAAATGAAATATTTACCTTGGATAGTCTACCTCACAGCAGTAGCCCTTCTAAACACTCCTTGAAAATACTTCCATATATTATCTCTCTCTTATTCCTCCTTCCTTCTTTCCTCCCCCTATTAGATTCTAGGCATGAATATTTGTTCTTCCTTTTCTGTGCTCAGTATGGATCAACTGCTGATGTGAAGAATTCCTGTTCTGTATACTACACCATGCAAGAGGCACCCTGATGTTTTTCTTGCACTGAACTCCATTTAGCACAGCAGTACTGACAGAATAGCTGAACTACCACTGTTTAACCAAGAAAAGAAAGTAGGACTACAATAACAGTCACGGTTAAAATTGTTTATGCTCAATATTCAACAAGAGATATTCAACAAACAAATCTAAAGAAGCTCTGTATAATATTATCTCATTAGCTTTCTTTTAAGCAATAGATACAGTTTCATCCTTGCATAGAACTTAAACATTAAGAAAACCTGCTCCATAAAAATGCTTTTCAAAAAAGATTTGATTTGTTGTGATGGATTGAATTATAACATTTACCTAACCCTCAACAACAGATCTGCTCACTAAACAGGGCTAGTAACACCCCACTTACCAACTATGAAAACCAGATTCTTTTTCCACACAGGTTTTCCCAACAACATTTTACGATCTTACACCTGATTTCTCCCACTTTATACTGTAAGTCTTGGAGTGCACATATAAATTAAAAGGCACAGGGCACACAAGCAATGCACAAGAGTGATCCTCACTCGTCTTGCCCCTTAACGTAAATGCACTAAGATCCTGTTCATATGAATACATTAGGCGTTACATAGCACCACGACAATAAAATAGTACAACAAAGAGACGAGAGAAACTGAATTTGCTCCAGATGAATGAAAAACATCATTCTAGATTGATCACCTTGGCTGTATCAGTGTTTAGTTAATGGCAGATTAAAAAATAAAGTAAAAAACCCCAAACTACCAAGAACAAACAAACAAAAAATACCAGCAACTTAATGTCTGTATATAAAAGGATACTTCTGTCAATGCTTTTGAAATTGTGACACTACATTATGTATTTATTTCCTTTATGTATTTCTTCAATGAGAAAATGGTACTGAGAAAGAACAGCCAGATGTATTCCGAGTTGTATCAGAATGAAAATTTATATAGGCTGCTTCTTTTGAAGATCGCTATGGTTCTATGGTTGTACTAACTTTTTTTTCTTTAACAGAAGTGTTTTGCGTTTTGTGAACTATCATGGCAATTACAAGGTTTCAGTTTTGTGCTTTAAAAAAAGCTCTTTGAGTCACATATAAAAACCCATATTCTGTTATTGCATAGGATATTTAACTGATGTCTCTTCAGACTTGCTATAGGAACATCTGGCTTTTTTATTCAACAGGAGAGACTCGAAAGAGGAAAAAAACCAGCTAGACAAAGTATCTTAGTTATGAATTCTGGCTTAATAAATGTGCTTTCTATGGATGATTCATGGATTTTATGATTACATTCAATTATTTTTTAACAGCTCATGCTTCATTTCATCAAGAATTTCAATCAATGCCAACTGATTAATTATCATTCTACTAGTAGCCTTTTGTCTAATAAACAGTCATAATGAGCATGTTCAGTCTTGGCATATATAAATGTCAGTGATGTACTAATAAAGTACTTCTAGAATTGGATGCTGGATGCAGTAATCTGTTCTTGAGGAGGAAAAAAAAACCAACAAAAACCAAACCTATCTCCTACTCTTTGTTTCTCCTTTTCATCCAAAATAAAAGCTGTAGTTGAGTTGCAAGGCAGGATTAAACACCTGTATTCAAGAAATATTTCATTGCATCATGGTGAAATACTCTTAAATCCATTGTCTTGACCTTTTTTTTTTTTTACATGACAGTTCGCACAACTGTGAATTTTTTTGAGTGGCTTTTTCTGCACTGTTTTAAGTGTTAATTCACATTCTCTCTACGTCAAAACCAAAATCCTTGCAAACCAAAGGAATCCAATGACAAAATTCCATCTTTGTGTGACATAAGAGGATGACATTTTTGTCCTTTTTATTTTTAATTACAAACCAGCAACACGCAAAACCTTTATAAACCAAGGATGGATATTGCTGAATCATGGACGGATACCACAGAAAATAAAGAGTTGCCTTATGGCTCAAAACCACTCTGCTCTTATATACCTTTGAACAGATGGTTCATTTAAGTACTGGCAGTATAGCTTGACTAATTGCTTTAGACCTTCCATTTTTCTGCTTTATTTGGGCATGAAGTGGGTAGCCCCGTCTGCACAGATATATGGACATATGAATTGTAAATAAAAGCAGAATATGGAATGTGAAACCACGTTCAATTGTATGAAGCGGTTTTCTTGAACTATCACAACACATATTAAGGAGAAACAATAATGGCTGCCTGGGGCTGAGCTTGGGAAATTGGTTAATTTACTAGCCTTGCAGTTGTATGTTATACCAAAGGCTTCCTGCCCTCTTACAATGGATGCTTGTGGAAGGGTAGGATAAAGACGTAGCAATAATTTTCCAGAACAGTGTCCTAGACTCCTGTGTGTTGTGACATAGAGATTTTCTGCACTGGATTTACTCTCTGTGCGTGTGTATCAGTAATTGACACATTTAGCTTTTGTTAGTAAAATACATTTGTGAACACTATTTTTTTGCATTCCTACAGTCTGGAAGCAGAACGTACCACTTTGCCGTACACTGTGTGAAGTAGTTAAGTATTTTGTTAATACTGATCATACCATATTTTTTTCTGTTACCACTAGTCTTTCATTTGCAGGGACAAGATCCACATATCAATGCTTCTTCAAATTAGGTACAGGTTCACAGATCTTAGTCATATCCTTCAGCTATATGTCTTCTGACTAGAAGACTCTCTACTACACGTATGTGTGTATATAGATGTGTCATTAATACCATGAAAACGTGAACAAACATACCAAGTACTGATTTATCTGTTAAATCACAGAAGTATATATCATATGAAGTGCACAAATATTTGTTGCAGTGAATCATGTATATCAGAAAATCTTACTTATATCTATCTCATGTCCACAAACAGCAAAGAGTAGTTTAGCAAGTCGTAAAAGCAATTGTCTTCAAACAGCACGTAGTCACAACGTGAAATCGCAGGTGGTACTAACAGGTAAGCAATGACTAAAAACATCTTCGTGTTTCCACACAACGTTTCTTCTGAATGAAGAAATACCTTATTCATGCAACACTAGCATCCATGTTCACTACAGCTGGTGCTATGAATTCCTTAATTGGTATCAGTTTTCCAAGGCTAGCCCAAACGAGAAGGCTAAATTATGCAGCATAACCTCTGAACTCTACAAGCATTATTTTAGCATCCATCTGGCAACAGAGTACTGACCTAGTTCTGCTGCAAAAAAAATCCTCTGCAAAAGTCCCTACGGAAAAAAAAATTTAAAAAATATGGTCATTCTAAACCATAGTGGAAGGAAGGAGGGGGAAAAAAAACCCAACACATTGTGTAAAAATTTCTGCAACATATGATTCCACAGCCACCACCATCCTCTTTGCTACAGGATATCAGCATTGTTCTAAAGGTATTCATCAAGGATATGTCAAAGAATATGACCAGGAGTAAGACAAACTGGTTGCACTATCAGAATTTCAGCCTTGATTTTCTTCCAAGTACTGTTTTCCTCTGTCAGAAATAGTTAACAGAGTCCTGAGCTTACATTTTACAAAGGAAACAAATAAAAGAGCATAGGGCAGGTTTTATTACATTAAATACCATAATAATACCATAATAAAATCACCATAATAAATTCATTTAAAATACAGCTGACCTCTACAGAAGTAAAATAAAACACAGACTTAAAAGTATCAGTAAATCAATTTAAAAGAAGTTTTTAAAGCATAATATTTTTTTCACATTATGTTTACATTGCTCAGCTGCATATCCTCTTGCATATCCTCTATTCTGATATATGTACAAACTTTTAAACAGACAGATATTACCATCAATACATTATTTTAATAGGGTACTCAAAAAAGATCTAAATAAATACCCAAGATGTGACACCCATGGAACTTAACCAAGTTGTTAATTTCTGTTGGCACGGATTTTCAATCAGTACAACTTTCTCACCAACGAAAGAGTGATTACACTGAACTCAAAGATCTGATTTAAGGCAGATGAGAGAAAGCACTCCTTTTGTGCCATTACCAATAACAGCCACAATGGCACCAAAAATAGTACTGCAGCCGCTGAAATGTCATTGTCATTACGGTATTTAGACATTTATCTGAGCAGAACGAGATGACAGAGAGACTACTGCCATCATTGATAGAGCATCTACAGAAAGAAGATGGTACAACATGAGCACAGGCTCAAGCCTGCATATCATAGATAAAGACAATACAAATGCAAGCTCTGAGAATAACCTCTTGTAGAATTTTATCAAATAGACTTTGTTTCCATGCATTATTTATTCACATCTAATGCAGCAGAAATAGCCTCATTTGAATCAACTGATGCTTTCCTATGGATATTTGTTAGAAATCGTTATTACACATACCATGGTTTATGTTATAGTCTACCTTTGTATCATTGCAGGTACTCAATAATTACAAATTGAGTTATTCAAACCTAATAAACAGCAAATAAAGACCTCATTTACTTGTTTAAATCATAAAATAAACAGTGAATTGGGGTTTTTTTGCAGAAGTCTGAGTAACTAATGTACAGCTTTTTTTGGTTCTTTCCCCACTATTATTTCTGAACCAGTGCATTTACTTAAGATGGACTACTCTACATAGTTAAAAAACCAAAATGAGATTGTTCAGAAATTAAAAACTTAACTTCTGGAAGATGCTGCTATAACTAGAAGCCATGAGGATTTAATGAAAGTCCTCATAAAGTTCTTTCGGTATGACAACAGTAATTATTCCTTTTCTTCCTCATCAGCGATCTTCTCTTTACTTCCTCAACCTGCGTATTAAACGAAGCAGCCCAATCTTATAAGCAGGTAGGAAAAAATCCTTACAGGCAACCTCAGCAAAGCCTTAGTAGTCCCTGTGAAACTCTGTTGCTTAACCCCCCTCACACTCCCTTCCTGCTCCACCACAGGTAAATGATTAATGGCTTTTTCTCCATCCTTTGAGTTTATTCAAGCTAGATAAATGACAAAGCTACAAAGTGATTTATTCCAATTTCTGACCAACTATACCTGGTGTCCCTTAAGAAAAAAAGCCTGAGAAAAGTCCAACATCACTCAATTGTTCTGATGAGCAAATTTGTTAGTCCCTATTTTGCATCAGGGAAAAGGAGGCAACACTGAGTTTAAGGAATAGCTCTTGTAAAAATCAGAACTTCTAAACATCGAATAAAGGGCAGACATAAGATTAAGAAAACCCCCAAAATCAAAAAAACCCACATTTACAGTTTTGAAGAATCCATACTAGAATGAAATTATTAAACCATATATGACATTCATGACTATGTTCTGAGTTCATACACTGCCACTGTGCACTAACCTACACACAACAATTTATCTTATGCTTTGCCAGGAGAAGTAGCAAATCTCTGTGGACCTTGCTGCTTAGCTGACCACATAAGGTGCAGCAGCGCAGAAGGAAAGCAGGGAGCAAGTCCTCCGGTGAGTACGGCACACACAGAGCACAGACGATCATGAGAAGATAGAAGCTGGAACAGGAGAAACAGAAGAGCTGCACCATGTGCTAAGCAGAGCAGAGAGATGAAGCTCAAAACAAGAGGGGGAAAGGATTTTATTTGCTGCAGGCTATGTCAGTAGCATGTGTGTAACCTTGAACTGTAAGACACAAATATTAGATACCTTTTGTGTGTGCATGGTTTCACAATAGTCTCGCAAATCGGTTAATTTAAGGAGATACTGTGGAGTTTTAAAGGTTTAAAAACATGTTGTTAGGAGATGACTACCACAGAAAAATCCTTCGTAATGCCTGCAGGCGTCAAAATACTCTGCATTTATTTCAGGTGTCCCCCTTCCCGCAGGGGGGGAGGAGGAGACAAAAAAAGGTGGCCCCTCATACTCAGCAGTGAGCTTTCGTAACACAACACTCTTATTTAAACAAGGGCAAAAAATGTTACGATGCTAGCCTTAGTAACAATGTGGTTACTACTTTCTCTCCTTTTTATTTTGGAGGACAAAAATGAAAAATAGTTTTCTTACAGCCAATTAACTTCAAATTAACTTCAAATCAGGAAAAAAAAAATCATGCGGTCAATACTATTAATTCAGTTATGTGCTTGTCTCAGAAAAGCAGAGAATTTATTCCTGACAACAGTAGAACACATCAGGAGAACAAAAGGCCTATTTTTGAGCTTGTTCTCTTTATATATCGCAAGACGCTAACTTTCTCATGTGGCAGCAGTGCTGCTCCTAGTCAAGCAACAAAAGCTGCAAAATTAAACTTGCTTACTCATCAATTTTCACACAAGAGTCTTGTTGGCAAGTGGCCCAGTCATAGAGAAGATAATGTTGCAATTAATACTTCTATACCCCAAACAATGTTGATTACTTAATTATTAAAGTACTTTTACTTGGGACCTGATGAGATGCATTTGCGGGTGCTCAGGAAACTGACAATGGATAGCGGCTTTGCCACTTCGCCCATATCTGAGAAGTCACAGCAGTCCAGTGAAGTTCCCGCTGACTGGAAAAGGAGAAACATTTTCAAAAACAGGAAAAAAAGAAGGCCCAGGAGACTACAGGCCAGTCAGTCTCACCTCTGTGCCCAGCGAAACCATGGAGTCGATCCTCCTGGAAATATGGTGATTGGTGACCACAAGCACAGCTTCACTAATCGCAAATCATGCCTGACAAATTTGGTGGCCTTCTACAACAGGGTTACAAATTGGTTTAATGCAAATAATTCAACCAATTGGTTATTTCTTTACAAGAACATATATCATTTTAGCAAATTCCACTATTACTACAGTGCCTCACTTATGCTAAAATTAATCTAGAAGAAACTCCTCATTTCAGGTCTCTGGATTGAGAAATGGCAGCCACTAACCCAGCTTCTGAATCATTTTAGGTGTTGGGGTTTTGTTTTTTAGCAACAGCCAACCAATGCCCAAAGACTACAACGTTTTAAAGATCTTTAGTCAGCTCTGCTGCAACAACAGAGTATGAAATAAAACCTCCAGACACTCTTATTAGCACATATATTATACTTGCTACATTGGCAAAGGACTTTAACTTAGCTAAAACTCGCAACTTCTGGGTTTTGCGTCATTGTATATTCTGCTGCACAAGACTATATACAGTTCAGCAGCATCAGACGTGCAACATCAATTCTAAATAAACAGGAGGTCACAAAGCTCACATTCTCAAAGCTATTATAGAAATTGCAGGCTTCATCCAATCTCAAATCCCAGCGCTCACTTAAAAGCTCTAACAATTTAATTAAATGTAGGTCATCTTAAAAGTGGACAATTCTTTTCAGGCTTTACAGGAGACTCTTCAGTAAAGCCTTCAGCAATTCTGTTCTTTTATCTTGGAGGGCTGACAGATCGTTGTCAAAACCAGGGTCTTCCTGGTAAAAAGTTTTAATGCCGAGAAAAAGGTACAACAGTGTAGGAGGAGATGCTTAAAGGAGAATAAATCTCTAGCTTGCTTTCTTCAAAGCTAGAATTCTTCCCTTGTCTCAGATATACTGAGGACAAGTTTAACCTAGGGTAACTCTTCTGTAGTCTGATGGCCTTACACCAACGACTATTTTGACCCAAACTGCCTGAGACATGCCTGGAAAAAATAACCTCTATTTCCCTGACGGTCCTGCTGCACAGAGGGAAATCTTTCTTGTCACTCCCTCTAGCTCTCATGTCTAGTTCTGTCTCGAAATTCTCCCCTGGCTTTCTTCAGCCCTACTAGCCATTCTTCGTAAGATCAGGCCAGATTTGATTATCCTCTGCTCCAGTGGATTTTACTGAGATATATATTACTGTAAGTGTTAGAAGAACCTGGCCTTGGTTTTTGGAGTTCTGCTATGGTTTCTTTTCTAATCAGAGATAGACTATCACAATAAATGAATTGCTTTACTTGAGGCAGGTATGCTTGGACACTTCTACTGTGTGTTTTTAAAGCTAAGTAAGACAAGATGTTCTCAGATTTTTTCTTTAAGAAAAACCTCTTCATGGGAGCTGAAGGGGTAGTGCAGATTGGGAACACAAAGGAGAACAATGAAGCCTAACACTAAGGCAGAAGAAGCCTATTCAGGAAAGGAAATATTGAGTAGCTTTGCAAAGCATAAACCAGCATGTTTTTCAACTCAGGCTATATTCTATTTCAACTTAGACCTATAAGTTCACTTAGAACAACTAAATTTGCTGTACAGAATAAATAGAATCATATTAATTCTTACATATATGAATTTAAGCATGTTTGGTACTTTCATTCATTACGCTATTTTTTAATTAGTTTCAATGTGAAAAGAATACACTCATTTAAATTCCATCGCACAGTAACCTATACTTTTTCTTATCTTTGAAAGAAAAAAGGCAATGTGTTCTAACTGTTAAGTATCCACAGATATGCATTATCAAACTATTTTAGAAGACACCTACACATCTTAATCTTTTGTTGTGAAATCAATTCATAATTTAATCACTGAAGATTAAAGGCTGCCTAATCTAGCTGTAGGTTTCTTTCAGTGTAAAAAGCAGTGATACACTGCACCTTTAAAGAATCCAAATCATGGCAATAACATGTCAGTAAGACAAAACCAACTAAAACCTTTTAAATGCACCCCTAAACCCCTCATATTTAGACAAATTTTCTACTTCAGATGCTTTATTACTATGCAGTATGAAAAAGTGTCTTCTATCCAGTTTAGCATTCAGCTAATTATCATGCCAAGAAAAAAATAAAAACCCCACAACACACCCAAATCAAAGTCCTTTGTACTGGAAAATTTTCATTTCCACAAGGAATTCCTATGTAACGGCATTAGTCAAGTCATTTAGGGCTAAGAGATTATTCAAGATGAATGAGCTATAACCAAGACGACGATTCAGGTTTAAGCACTTGTTTCTCACCCTCCCTTTGCTTCCTCATTTACTTTTTTGCAAGACATGGCTCTCTTTCCCCTACGCTAATAATATTGTAGTACAATTTTCCTGTTCTGGATCTAGCATGATTAATCCAAACATATACTTGCCAAACACATACTTGGCAAACGCAAGCATGAATAAGTGAGGGTTAAAATTTTATCCCTCCCCTGTAGCAAGTTTTGAAAACTTTTATGATTTCAGAATTAGATTCCACCTCCTTCCCTTCCTTTTTTTCATATTAGTATCAAGATAAAATACACAGCTTTCAGCCATTTCAAATTAAAAAAAAAAGTGTATGAATATTGACATGAAAGACATTGTGTATGCTGAGCTTCAATTCTCCTATTTGAATAGACTCCCACTCATATGAGGGGATAAGAACACGTCTGCCAAACTGTAGATGGAACTAAAAAAATTCAGTCAGTCCAAAGAGAAATACACAATTATTTATGCTATTACACAGCAAATATTTAAATGGTTAGAGGAATATAGGTCAAAAGTACTAATGCTGAAGCAATGCATTCTGTTTACTCCACCACCACAAATTATTAATATAACTTTATGAATAGGTATATTACCTATATGCTCTGCAAGCACACCTGTGCACAAATCTTTAATAAAGCAAGCTAGGTGCTTTTTTAATAAAGCAATGAAGCAAATTAAAACCCATTTCCTCCAAGTTACTATTGCCACTGGAAACACAAATTATGAAAAACTTTCCAATGCTGTTTGTAAATACTGAACTTGAATTTCAAAGACAGGCACTAATCCATGGAAACAAACCGATGCAGAATAGAAATACTTGTGACATATCCAAACATCATGCAAGTAGCATATGTCTTCTCAGCTGATAAAACATGATTCACAGACTTACAAGAAAAAGCCTTCTCATATGACGAACATGGGTAACAATTTAAAATGTTTGTTATGAAAATTGGTACAAGGGTAGTAAAGTCTTATATTTTTAAAACCAAAATGGAAAATCTGAGCATTCAGCAGCGAGATGCACTTCTTTTTTGCTTCCCTCCCCTTTATTTTTTTAAGGCAGAACATAGTCTACTACAATCTGTCAAGTCTTTTCTATTTACAGACTAGTGCCTGTCTCCTTAGACTTATCCTATTGCATTTTCCTTGGGATACACCACACCTGATGAGAAGACAGAAACCTCATTATTAAAATATTGCAATTTGTGGAAAGGAAAATTCAGATGCATAGAAACAGACATGCTCTATATCTTTATTCTAGCAGCTAAGTGAGCTTCAAGGAAATCCCTGGACCAGAGTAAGAAAAGTAAATTAAAATAAAAAAAAAAAATTGATTTAGTGACTTTTTTTTCCCCAGAACTCCTGAGATTTTGTTTGAAGACAAAGCTGCCTTTTTATATAAACTACTAAAGTCATCTGTGTGACAACTCTGCTCCCAAGTCTGGCCTTCGTGGTTGAGTACAGTTATGTTTTCCTCTGACTGTTGCTATCACTTACGCTCTCAGAATTTTCTTGAAACTACTGAGAACTTGATGGTATTAGGAAACTGGTTTTGCATTAAGCGTTAACAGTAGAAAAATCAAATTATGATTAGGTAAATATAAACAAATCATAAACTTTCCTCCAGCATTAGCTAGTGTGTCTGCCTGCCAATTTGCAATCAGTTTTTAAGTAGTCTCACTGGGCCTTTTCCAAGGCACTGCAATTTCCAATCATCATATAGGCTGTATGCCTGTGCCTGCTAGAAGCACTTGCTTCACTTCCAAGAAGTTCCATATTTCTTACTGCTAACAAACATCTGAAACTGAATTATGACAGTATTCCAAGGTCCCACCATATCTGCATCAAGGTGGCAAAGCCAATGACAGAGATAACTAGATGATTGTAGGTTCTTCTAGTAGGGTATTATGCAACCCCTTCACATGGACTCAATTTTCAGAAGGACAAGAGGTGCATTAAAAATGCCTGATTCAATCTTCAGTCCTCAAAAACATAAGGAACACAATTTTGATGGTGTACAAACCAGTGAGTAGTTTATATTATATACAGACACTACAAAAATAATGGGTGCCACCTGCATTATTGATTTGTACCACTACATATGCATCCTCTCTCATCTTAAAAGCTTGAGACTCGAAGCATCTTATTTTACATATATCCTAATTTCTATATATTTGATTAGCTTGAATTTTCCCAGGGAATGACTACTTGTTGTTTCCAAGGACAATGAAATACTATCAGCAGGGCAGGGCAATGACAACATGAGAGATACAGCAAGAGGAAAGTCCATAGCAGAAGTGGAAACTGGCACTCATCAAGGTCTCTCAGGAAAGGCAAAAAAGAAATCTACAGAGATGTAGTGAACCAAAATAACTCCACTGCAAGCCAGGATCCATTCTAAAGGGGCACAAAGGTGCATGGGCACTTTACATAAGAGTCTTAACTTATTTCAGTAGTTCTTTGAAATCTTACTGTGGTCTGCTTCCATTTCTCGTGCTTAGAACCAGAAACACTTCACTAGTTTCTGTTTCTCAACAACAAGAAAATCATAAAAAAAAAAAAAAATCTAAAATTCTACCTTAAGTTCTGGTAAACTTGGGTTTCAATTTATTCATGGGTGTTTTTATGAACACCAAACTAAAATGAGCACAGGATGCACTCAGAGAAGACAAAATGGCCTTCATATTCAGTTCTGCAGGGTCTATTGATCATTACAGATAATTGACCATTACCAGAGTTTCCAATTAATTCTTCAATCCAGCAAAAGCAAGTATTCTTTCTACTTTAAGTGAAGAACTCCCCTGTACAACTGTTTGAAAAGCAAAGCACAGAAGTCTAGCTACAAAATATATCATACAGTGTTTGAAAGTGAAAATACCTGATCTTCAGAGAGGAATTTCCATTTTTATTAAAAAATTATTCACCAAATAGCCTGTTACAGTACACCTCAGTATGGCCAGTAATAAAATTACTATTACAGAGCAGAGAAGAAAAAACACCTTTTGAAATAACCAGCTATACATAATCAAAACAAAATTATCAATAATTAAGATTTTTCTTCCAAACTATAAATAAAATATTTTCTAAAAAGCTAAACTAAAGACTCCATTCAGCAACCTGCAATACTATCAAGGTTTCTGCTTAAATAATGTCTGAGGCAAGACTATGGATGACACTCCCCCTCGACAGCTTTAGAAAGCCCACCAAATAATCCTGCACAACTCTCACAGTTGACATTACTCCAGCTGTACATCATCATGGCCAAGCTGAACTCTATTCTGTATTTATGAAATGTCAGTTAATATCACAAAACAAAAACTTCAATAAAGTACTGCTATTCAGTGTACCTTTCTCAGCACAAACCACAACATAGAAATTTAATATAAAGGATCAAAATAGAAAATTAATACCACTGAAGTGTTGCACACTTCATCTTCACCACTATGCAATCACCTTACGTTACCTAGGACAGTGATAAAGTTTGGAGAGTAAAGACAAGTACCACTGGGTTATTGCTGATTTTAAAAAATAAGCTTAACTGAATATATTCTGATAAAAGAAACACTAAAATTGCAACAGCTTGCACTATTTCGTGTTAAGTACTAAGTTTGTCACTTAATATTGCTTATCATTCTTGTTTCCTGGTCTAATATCAGCATGACTGACATTCTTCCATTTCTATAACGTCAAGTCACTAATGCTTAAAATATCTTGTTGAAAATGTTGAGCGCAGTATTTCACTTCTAAGTTATCAGCATAAAGGAAAAATTATGTCTGTGTCATCAGCAACCTTGTATGTCACACAAGGGTAAAACATCCAACATTCTTCCTTTTTTTCTACCTGTTCAATAAATTAAAAATTGTAGACACTGATCATCAGTTTTCCAAAACTATTTATCTCAACTGGCTCAAGTGTGGGAACAAGTTTCAGAAATTTGCATATTGCAAGCAAACCTGTTACCAACTGGATCTACCCTGACATCTTTTGCTGCTGGAGGATGAATCTCTGCTTGTATTCATGCCATGTTCCTCCCACATGAACCCTGTTCTTCACTAACTTATCACCAGCTAATAGACTGAAAGTCCATTTTCACCCTCTAGAGTCTGGACTTCAGCACCCAGTCCCAACTGCAGAGACCATACAGATCAGTCCTCCTGCCATCAGTGCAGTGCTTGCAGCTTGAACTGCTGTCAGTAACTTGTTCAACCTTAGTTTTCTGGTTTATGTTTCGATTACGTGGCTGAATACACCGAGATATGGCACATTAAATACACAAGACTGACTAACATCACTCTTTCTTCATAGCATATTAAGGAAGTTCAGAAACTAATAAACAGCTTCATCTACTCTTCCCTAGGAAAAAAAGAGTGCCATCTCCACTCAAGGCTGCTTTCCTGTACCTCATCAATCTGCTCTAAATGGTTTATGGTGCATTTTTCCTCATCTTATCCCAAGCAGCCTGAAGTAACTGTCTTGGAGGATGCAAACAGTGAGGACAATAGGAGAAGAAAAATAATAAAAAGAAAAGGGCCATTTTCTCCCAAAGAATCCTCATTTAACCTTCGTGCAGAGGAAAAAACCTGCTGAGTGCTACTGTAGCAGTGTGTTTCACATCCAGCAGCTTATCCTGTAAGAGAGCCATGAACTTGCAGACTGAAAATCTGTTCTCTTGCATGCAAACGGGATATGATCCTGAGAGGGGCTGGGGACACTGAACTCCTGGAGACTTCAAATTGCAAATAAATCAAGCCAGTTTGTTGTGGTGGTTTGTATATATATTAGTGCTCCTTAAGACTTGTTTTCTTGCTAACTCGTTTTCACATGAATTCTACTTGTCCACACTACTATTTATCACTCAGCATCAAATAAGCTGTCCAAACACTTATCAGATAACTGTTCCTAAATCTGTTCCAAACATTCTGAAGGAAACAGGAAGCTTTCAGAAACTATAAAAAGCCTAATAATAGTCCCTTCCCTTGGGTCTACAATCACCTGTGAATGTCCTCCACCTCTACTCCTCTCTGTGTATCTCAATATGTGCCATCTGTTTCAGAGCAGAAAATTATGTATAGGAAGGAAGTCTCATGCAGCTTAAAACGTGACCGATAATGACTCCTTTTTGTCCTCATCCCCTTCTGCTAACTGAGGGTAGCTGGGTGGGCGTCTTAATGATGCAAACGCATCAGGAAAAGTAATTAGCTAATGCTGTTCACACATGTTGAATACAACTACTTCCACATCAAAGTTTTACTTCTGTCTAACAACAGTTGAACAAGCATCCCTAACAAATGCATCTTCTCAGAGTCTTCCTCTGATTACTCAAATGCTACATTATAAAATCTTTATTGCACAGTGATCTTAGTGGCACCAATAACTAATTGGCACTGAGATAAAATAGTATAATGTGACACTGTTCATTTCAGCATACCAAAAAATGCATTTTAGGAAAACTTGTAGGAAAAGTTGCACCTTGAAAAACCATGCTAGAGATTAAATATTTTTTGATGGCATTATTAGGTAAACAACAATGAAAACTAAATTTCAGCATAAAGTCAAAATCTATTACAAAAAAAATTATTACTAGGATAAATAAATAGAAAGGTATTATGTCTGTTTTAAAGGTCCAGGTGTTCTGGAA
>NW_009705148.1:72005-91550 GCF_000703405.1 Apaloderma vittatum
AAGTCAAGACTACTTAAATTTACTTCATCTTAAATTCATGTTAGATGACTCAACACAGCTTTAATACTTGTGCATCGAAAAAGCTTTTTGTAAGATACACAAAAAGGCCGTTCTGTGTCAACATGCAGACTCCAAGCCCATTCAGATCAACAGAACTGGCCTTTGTCTGGGACACGTTCTCATTATTACTCAGAAAACAGCTAAAGTTTATGAACACATAGTAAAACCTCATTACACCACACAGGACATGTACATTTGGAAAGGGGTGTTTCCTTAGTAATTAAGCTTTTATACAACAGGTTCCTTTTACTGTATGCTTGTCTGGGACAATGCAGAGTTTCCCATAGTTTTGTGCTTCTATACATGCTATCCATAATTTCACAGCATATATATAGGTTATAAACGGCTTTTGTAACAAAAGACTTTGCACAGAACCAGGATTCTCTACAAGATACACTGGAATGCACATCTATTCTGCTTTATTACTTCTAGTCTAGCCAGGGTGAAATTTTATAGGGACCTGAGGAGGAAAGAAAACAACAAACTGAGAACACAAGCCAACCAAGATAATCTTTTCAGGAATACCTTAAAAAAAAAGAAATAATTCTTGAGAAAGATAGGAAGGCATTAAACTTTATAATAAGTTTGTTCTGAAAGGCAGCTCGCCCAGGTTATATTTCGGTACCATTTTTTAACACTGAATGGCAAAGCAGAAGTCAAACACGTATTAACATGTGAGCCTAGCTTGCGCAGCATGGCTTCAGTGACTAAAAAGCAGAAAGCGTTAGAGAAGGTGGCCGTGTAACGGCAAGCGGGATGAATGCAGATAGCAGCTCCTCTCCAATGCGTGCAATAACACAGCATTTCTAAGATAGCTCTCTGCCGTCATGAAGAAGTGGAAAAAATGAGGAAAACCTTGAAGAGCCTGCATCACTGGTGAAAGCTCAAGAAAGCTTCAGTGGCCCAGTAGCTGTGGAGGCCATTTATGTTAATGCAATGAGTCTCAGAGGAGTGCACTTAATTTAAGTCCCTGAAGTTAACACCATTAGAAGTATTTCCTTGATGATTAAAAATTAAACACACAAGTATTTCAAAGCTTTTGAAAAAACTTAGAACTAATGAAGGACTAATTGCTCCACTACATGTCTTCATATAATGAAGTATAAAAAATTGATGTCAACTGTCTCATGTCAACTTTTGCATCAGTTAATTACATGTTTTCCATCAGTCATCCATAATCACAATTAAAACGTGAGAAATATCTTATAATTAATTTGCTGGTTTAGAGAAAGAGACAACCGAAGCAAATGTTAAAACTTGGTTGACTTTTTTTTGTTATTAAGCTGGCATAATCATTACTTCCATCATAGAAATCAACCCCATGGCTAGTCAGCTAATGGTAGTTATACTGCTAAAGCTTGAGTTATCATTAGAAAACTGTATTTTGGCAAACAAGTCCACAAATTTCAATTAGTTCATTCTTATTTTTTGAAATAAGACAAACAACACCTACATATATATCAGATTAAGAAATACATAGATTTCTTATAAAAAAAGTAACACATGAAATTAGTAAGCAACCACTGTCTCCATTTTCATGGAAATAAAGAAGCGGGACTGGAGAAGCTGTACCCTCATCATGTCTCTTACATTCCATATTTATGAGGGAAAAGCTTGCATAGCACAAATATGAAATCAGTATGTAGCAACTGCACATATCCCATCTGAGATCTAGTTAGCGAGCATGTAAACAGCTGTATTGAATTGTGTCTTGCACAAATAATTAGCTTACTTTAAAAAGATTCTTTCTTTAAAAAAAAAAAAAACCAAAGCAAACAAACAACAAACTAGCATAAAGACATTACAACAGCTATCTCAGAAGCTTCCCAAATACAAATGAGCAATTACAAGAAAAGACTTGTTTACTAGAACTAGAGCTGCTGCTCTCTGTCTCCAAACTACAGTTATTGCTTCAGCAAGGCTAGGAAGTCAAATCAAGCTGACATCCAACAGATACTAGAGAAACAGAGAATACCAAGAGCTGTTTCAGAGGTAGTGAAGGGATATTGCAAGGCAATATCTCAGACTTTGAAGCGTCCTCTCCCAGCTTTCTAGAGAATTAAATCCTTACAAGAAACAGAACAATGCAAACATAGAACAGCAACAGAAAAACTACCACCACCACAAAAAAGGTAACTGCATATATCAAAATACAGATATCTATCTACAGAGCCAAATGTACTTTTCTTGGAAACATCTTATTCTAAAACTTTTTTGTTTGGGAACAAAACTGAGATCAGTGAATCTAACTCCAACCACCTGAAATAACCAGGAAAACTACAGACGAAGTCTTCTCACAACTGTGCAAGTCCAAAAGGACAGCACCCTGTAGTACTCCAAAACAAACAGCAGATATATTCAAAATGTTCTAAGTCCCAAAAATTTATGAGAAAATTTATTACCCAAGAAAACAGCAGTAATTGAATCCAGCTGTTCCTTAGGCTGCTGACGATTGTTGTTAGAGGAGAGGCTCTGGGGATTACTACAGGTAGTGACATTCCTGGTCAACTACTGCACAGCCCATGCAAACACCTTAACTGACAAGAGCCAGACACATAACACTGCACTTTTATGTGTTATTGTTAGAAAGTTCTCTAAATGGGATCTGCAGCTGATCACAGAAATGCATGAGGGGAGGGTGTGATTTTGAGATTAATGGAAACTGGAATCCAGAGATCTAAAAACTCCTGACACCATCACTATTTTTTTTTAAACAAGACAGCTAGCTTTATTTCCAGTTCTCCGAAAGAGGGTATTGAAGTTTAGCTAGGAACATGATTCCACACAGCAATGGCAATTCAACGACAAAGCCAACTCAAGGGTTTTTCTGATCTCTAGCACAAACATTTTTGTCTTTGTTTTATTGAAATATGACTTTCATACTTCTCAAATTTCAGCTTGTGCATGTCTGAACTAATTACCTTTCACAAGAAAAGAAAAACAAACAAAAACCCTCAGAAAAATAACCTCCCTCACCCCAAACCACCACATTGTACAACCTGTAAGATCAGAACAAAAGAGGAAGGACTTGAACTGCCAGACCCGTCAGGCAGCAGAACCCTGAAGCCTCCAGCATCTCAATACCAGCAGGATTTATGAAACAAAGAAATGAGTCAGGCTCCTGCTCCCACAACACCTGGCTGCAAGCAGAAGGGCCAGAGCACAAACCCGGCCACTGCTAAGCCACAGCCTTAACCTCCTCTCCAGGAGGACCAGAGCTACACCAGCCGTTCACCACACACAGCAGAAGGCCAGTCAGGCACAGGTCTGCTTCGAGTAAAGACAGATCTAAAAGAAACACTGTTTCCAAGAATGCTGAATGCATCCTAACCTTCAGTGAGTAAAGATAAGTGTGACAGTACCTCACCTGAAAGAGTCACAGAGGCACCTCTTATTATGATTTCAGAGCAACTTCTTGCCTCTTCAGAGCTTTCACAGATTGCTCCTCAAACTTCTTGAGACTGGATCCTTTGCAACTGCCATTTAATTCCCCAGAATGAACTTAGAATAAGATGGACATGAAAAGGTATAATAACTGCATCATGTGCCGTTCCCAAAAGGAAAGTGCACTGCCAGCATCCTGCTGTGTATGTGCTTCTCTTGTGTATCCGCTCTGGAATTGAGGCTGGTCACGGGTGGGACAGTAAGGACAGCCCACCATACTCCACAACTCATTACTCTACAGAATATCTGATATACTGAAGTCGACTTTGTCAGAAGCAGAACACTTTCTCCAAGATTACAGGAGAGACACCATTTTCTACAGTGAGGACTTTAGTCTCTTAACTAGACAGAAAAATGGAAAACTCTCCATACATACCCACATACTCCCAACCCCATCTAACTGATAGGGTAATAAACATTAGCAAGCAGAGTTTGTTTTACATTTTAACCTATCCCCATTTTAAATCAACAGAAAACAATTGTATTAACACTTGTACATGAAGAAAATCGTGGGCATTAGTTCCACTTGATTGTAAGACTTGCCCTTTATTAAGCTCATTCTCCCGAAAAAATCATCTTATTCTGCTACTACCTGGAGTACATGAGGGGCTCAGCTGGTATTTTCCGATGATGCTGAATTTGAAACTCTTCAAAAAGGCTGAAAAAAAAAAAAATCACCAGAGGGTTGAGGGTGCCAGGGTAAGGCAGGGGAAGTCCCTCGTGTGGCTGACTAAACACATGACAAGTTTAGACGCTTGCATTCCTCAGTCTATTCTTAGTCACTGTCTAAGATATTTTTATTGAATTGTGAAGTCCGAAATCTAATTCGAAAAGCTGCGTTTGGTGCTCCTCTTATCCTTGCCTCATGTATTGAATAAGTTCCCCTGAAAAGGGAGTTTAAAAAAACATGAAGAAGCTTTAAACACTAAACTCTGCCTTGTTTAGAGCTACAAATTATTCATTTTACCTTCAAACATGATGAACATTCACTGTAAGGGTGTAGTATATATATCACTGAGAAATATGCTATTACTTTGCAACAAAGTAATTTGAATTGCTGTTAGAAAAACATTCACTTTTTTGTTAGTAGTGTCCAAAAGAATATGTAATTTTAAAATTTGCATGTAAAATAATGCTTCAAAGTTAAGGAGCTTCTGTTTTGCTTGTGTCTTCCTTCTCCCAATACACTATTAGCAACCCTGGCCAGGAGCAGCCCATATCCACCCATCCCAGAGCCCAGTAGGACATGATGGTGCCAGATATGACTGCTCGTTGGAGAAAAACTCTTAGTTCTTCATAGAGACAGCAAAGCAGCATATTGGGGCAGTTTACTTCTTTCAGAATTAAATTTAGAAAAATCCTTTGAAGTACAATCTGACAGCTGCATAAAACCATTTCATGAAAACAACAAAGAATCATAGTTTAGATGTCTCTAAGAGACAGAGCAGTAGTCCCAGCCCTGTCTGCAATTTGTACTTGTCACAAATCAGTGGCGAGGAGGCGCGTTAATTCCCAAGGGGGCACAAGAACTGTCCTCCTTTTGGTTTTTCTATTGAGAATAGGGCAATCTACAATGGAATTTCAGATAAAAGACACTGGTGATAATTGTCTATTAAAGGAAAATAACTAAATATCAGAAATTTCTTGGATATAAACTCTGATGACACAACACTGAAGCTGATGAGAGTTTTGACATCTACATTTATGAACCCAAAGTCAGATAAAACTCTTTGATTTGGGGTGGGTTTTTTTGTGTTTGGGGTTTTTTTCTATTTTAAGCATGCAAGTCATACAAGTCTTGCCAAAAAGAGCTGCCACAGAAGTATGCTGAACCAATACTGGCTTTACAAAGCTCTGGAAACTGTAGATATATTAATCAAAACTGTTCTCATAAATGGAGAATACAAAACTGAGGGACAGAGAATAGAAAAATGGATGTATTTGCTTACTGCCTGACAAGTTAAGTATGGCACCACAGCCAAAATATCAGAGATGAAACAAACTTTATAAGAAAACCAAGAAAAGACACTCTTTTGCTGTCTTTTATAGAATTGAAGAGATGTTAATAGCTTATGCCATTAAGATGAAAAGTCAAATTCAATGGATTTAAAAACCCAACAATTTCACTTGTGGCTCCCGCTGGCTTAGGTGGGTAGCAGGTACGATGGGAGCACTGTGTTTCACAGGACTCGAGATGACTGACAGCATTTTAAGCTCCATGTCATCCAATGCTGCTCAGAGCTTTGGCTGCATATTGAAAATGGAACAGTTTCCAGTGCCTCTCACTGCCACAATTGCTGCTCATGCGAAAGCGAAGTTATGAGCAGAATTAAGAGGAAAAGCACTTACCACGTAGCCTGTGCAATAAACTATGTTCAAGCGACACATGGCGTTTCCACTAGCAAAACCTACTTTCTGGTAGGAACTTACTACACCTAGTATTGCTCAGTAACTTGCATTTTACTACTATCAATGAAGTAAGAAACAAATGTACCCAGAGAGATTCAATAAATTAAGCTGGAAATATCCTGCCACATAATACAGTTCACAGTTTACAGTTGTAAATGTTGGGGGAAAAAGGAGAAAATGCATCAGTCATTTAATGTCAGGTAGAAGAGTAATGAGATGGAGTTTTGTAAAAACAGATCTAAGGGAGATCATTCAACTAGCTTGCTTACAAATCATAATCATCAATACAAGAGCTGTCCCAACTTGCTTTGCTTTTAATTAGCAAGTCCTTTCAAGTAAGCAGCACCAGATAGGCAATATAATTTCATGTATATTTCCTCTGAGAACAGTTTCAAATATCTGTTTATTGTTAGAGAATAATTTGGTGACAAAAGTTCAAAGTATAGAACAAAATTTAAAAGTATGGTTGTTTTTTCCATTCTGATTAGGTAAAATACAAATATACAGCCTTCATCTCGAAGGTCGTACTCCCCCTCTCCAAAAAGCAGCAACCCATGCCCCCACAAAAAACCAAGCCTGCGATATTTTTTGTGTTCATTTATACACTTGACTACATCTATTGTCACAATTTTTATATTTTTTCCCCAAAGAAACGTCGGGTCCCTGATGCTTGGAATTACAAGGACTTGGTGTCAAGGGATATAATGTCAAAAAGCTGCCAAGTACTAAATGGTATTTTTTGGGAGTCCTTCTGTCAAAACCAAAATCTCATCAGTAAATGTATCATTTGGATTTTACCAATCCATTCCTGGAATATCTTTGTCTGCAGATGAGAAAATGCTGGCCAAAAAAATCTTGCTGAATTCACTAAGGACTTTGAGGTTGACTGCAGCGGAAACAAGGGGCCACAGCCTATTTAGCCTGGTTTCAGTAATAGTCTTTGAACACATGTAAGCGAGCAAGATTCAGCCTATGTTGAAAATTGCCACATTTCCCAGTGCTCACTACAGTTGATTCAAATCTCTATGTTTTTCAGGCAAAAGAGTATTATGCATTTTACCAACTTTTTGGACGGATCCTCAGAAACGCAGCATATTTCCCTTATGGGAACAAGTTACATTTGCACCATATTAGGAGCTACGTGGCCCTGCTGTGAGCTAAATCATCTGTGTGCCCATACTGGTGTTCTGGCACTTCCTGCAGTAGAAAAGTAACCCAAGAAAAATCACACAACTGCAGCTCCGCATTATGCCTTACTCCAGTAATTAAGTCTCATCCTTCCCCTTAATAAATACATAATGAACTTGAGAAAATTGTAATATGAAATTAAAAGTAAAATGAACACAACCTTAAGGGACACTTTTTCACATACATTTAAGTTTACTGCAAGACCAAACAGGAACAGCAGCAAGAGGACAGTCTCAGTTTATTTGACTAACAAATTATCCTTTTAACAGGAAAGCACATTTGCTTCAAGCAGAGTCACATTTAAGAAAGTCCCAACGTGACGTAGCTGTGTGCCCTCATTGTGTGCAATTTCTTAACCTTTCTGAAGTGCAAAATTTGAATCTAAGATTGTTATTCTGCAATTTAAATAATTCTAAAATAGCTATCACATCCTACACGCACAAGGAAGCAACTGAAGGTTACAAGGGCAAACAAAGATTCTTCTACTTTTTAACAGTTGAGACAGGTTTTTTTAAAAACCTGTAAGGCTGCAAAGCAGTTCTTTGACCTTGATATTATGAAGATAAAAGATTTTTCCTAATATGTATTTAGAGTTTGCAAAATACCTATATTCAAGCTATCTTCTACAGCACTAGTTAGAGACAAGACTCTTCACATTATTTGAATGCTACTGTATTCTGCAGATAAATGCTGGGAAAAGGGAACAGATCGCATAGCTTCTACTATCAGATTTGCTCCGAGATGAGCGCTCTGGAGCAAAATGCCCAAAAGAAGCTGGAACATATTGTGCTGACAAGTGACAGACACTGATCCAGTACACCAGCTCAGAGACCGGCAATAAAAAAGCCAGACCTCCCACCTAGCTGTTACCATGAGGAAAAAGAAATCTAATTTCCAAAGTTTGGTTTCCAGAAATTCTGCTTCTCAGAAGCATTCACAACCCTCTTTGACAACTGAAGAGGTGATGCTTTGGGCTTGGCAAGAGACAACAATACCAAGGACAAACTGTGATTCCTGTTCTGGGAGCCCATGTAGGGACATACGGTTACGCAGGATGCTGTTCGACTCTGCTGAATTCCCGTTCGCAGATGACAGTTTGGGGAACGGCAAGGGAGCTGCTATTCGCGCTGTTGCACAGATGGATGGGAAAAGGACACAGCGGACATCTCATGCAGCAAGCTGCATTAGGAGTTAACCAGAGCCAAGAAGAGGGTTTATGGTGTTTACTCCCTCCCAGTAAGGGAAAAGAGCTGATTTTAATTCTCAGGCTGAAAATAGCTGAGTGTAATTGAACATTCAATAGCAATGCTACCAGATCGCTGCCAGGGCTCAATCTCTCAACCACACACTCCTCTTATTCCCTCGCTGTGCTTATGTAAACAGCACAACCACACAGAGATCCAGGTTAGGGAAATGATTCAGCAGAAAAACAAGTCATCAGCAAACTGTTATCAGAGCATGGTGCTGATAACACCAAGGCCACGGGTTCGATCCCCGTGTGGTCCCCATGTGTTGCCTGATCTAGTCGAGAGGTGGTGTCCCTGCCCATGACAGGGAGGTTGGGTTGGATTAAATGGTCTCTAAGGTCCCTTTCAGCCTAGGCCATTCTATGATTCTATGATCTCGCTGACTTGGCTTGACATACAACAGTACAAATTCCATTGTCAACAGGAGCTGAAGGAAGTGACAGCATGAGAAAGCAGAAGGGAGAACAGGAGCACAGTTGCCAAAGCCAGAACTTCCTGTAAGACTTCTGTGGCCCAGTAGCCTTTAAGCTGTACCTGTGGTTAGCCCTGCTTGCTTCAGAGCCAGGGGAACTTAACATGTCTTCACTAGCCACATCACAAGTCAGCACACCTACCTATCACACACCAAGGCAAAGCACACTTAGATGTGACAGAAAGATCCCTTTGGGAGAGGACAGAAAGCTTTCCAGCACCACGCTGCAGTAACCTCCACCATTCAGATATAAAGGACAAGAGACCACTCCTCTTGCAGGGTGACTTTAATGAATGGGGCAAGCTGCTGTTTTAGAAAGGGAAAAAATAAAATAGAAAGACACAACTACAACCTCAAGATTAAATGACATGCAAGCTGAGGAACACAATCTTGATGAAAAAATAAGTTTAAGTGATCTTATCCACCTATATCTTTCTAACATTAAGAATTTTTCTCTCTTTTTTTTTTGTAAAATGTTTTGAAACGTCATGTATACACATATATATATATTATCTCACTGCATAAACTATTCAGTAGTTTTAAAAATTATCACCTGACCATCTCAGAGATGTGAAGGTTAAAGCAGTTTCTTAATTCCCCTCTCCAAGAAAGTTTTTGCAGCCTTTGGAAGCACTTTCTGGTTTTAGCAGTTCTGTTCTTGATTTGGTTGTCTTCTGGCAGACCTTGTGCAGATCAGTCTAGTATTACAATATTGGTATTTACACTAGTGCAAACAAATAGCAAAATAAGACCAAGCAGCTGCTCTCCCTTTAGCTCCTATGCAAATGAGAGCTAAGAGCTCAGCCACATTAGACTCTTTGCTCAATCACACAACCCAGAGTCAGTCTTTTCAAGGTAAAACTGCCTTCAGCTGGCACAAATCCCAGTGTCTTATTCTGGCTTTATGGGGCTTTTCACTGCTACAGCTGTCAAATTAGTGACAGTTCAGTATGGCTTGTTGATGTGCACTCTCGAAAAAGTACGAACAAGGCTGAGACCATCTGATCTCGTTTTTACTTCTTACACTGTTCCGAACTGTCATATACTGGATGCGTTTCTTTCTAACACTTCAGGATAGTGAGAACTCCACAGTGGGTCTGAGAGGTTCAGGATAAGTTCATTAAGCCAGTTTGCTAATAATCTCCATGAATTGTGCTTACATTTCTTACGAGGCTTTGTCTAATAGAATTTATAAAACTTTAATGAAAAATCTAATTAGAGCCAAAGGTCTTCAAAAGATTTCTTCTTCCTCTTCCACCCGTCCTCCCTTTTTTCCCCCCCTCTTAGTTATGATTTGTAGGAAGGGACTAAAAGGGAAAGTAAAGGAAGGGACAATAACAAAGAATACTTCTGAATAAGCTTCAAGTTGTCAACACTTTTCTTTCATATTCATGTGCATCCACTGCAGACATCTTGATAAAATTCTTGATGTTTCTACATACTGATATTCCACCACAGGAACTGCTATAATGGGAGATGTTGGGTAATAGTCAAAGCACTAGACTCGCATAGCTCTTCAACTAGGTCAGTCTTTCACACCTGTAGGTCTTTAATCCCACAGCTCAAGGTTTCTTTCTTTGACCAGTCATCTCAGTCTTTCACAGATCTTCATAATTATACATATGTATGCTTGGAGTTAAAGAAAGCATTATCAACTGATAGCTAAACTATAGTTTTTGAAAGGGGTATTTGTTTGTTTGTTTGGGGGTTTAAAATTATTTTTAGTATCCTGAAAGCATACATATTCAATTATTTTTGTATTTAAATTCCTTGTAAACACAAAAGAAAGCCCACTGAAAACTAAATGTATAAATAAAAACGTTACTATTCAAAGATGCATTTCAAGGATGTCACTACATAGCTCTTGCTGGTACAGGTCCCAGTAGCTGATTGATCCTCAGCTGTCCTAAGTCATCTTCATCCCTAGTGTTTAGGTTGGATATCTAAGCATGCGAACATATACTGTGACCCAAGAACTCACTGATGTGGGATGCACGTTGCCTAAGTAATCAATTTGTTTCTGGGGAAGTAACAAACAACTTGTTAGGTAATTCTTCTATGAGTATATACAGCCCAAAGAGAGTATTTCAATATGGAAGGTACAGTTACATATTTCATTTTTACACATTCACACACAAACACAGTCACTCCTCCCACAGCTTATTCCAACAGGTGATTAGCTATACTGGAAAGAGACAAAGTTGCTGACTGTACCTACAAATTTTACCCACAGATACTTAAGAGACATCTTCACTCTGCCTGCCCCCACTGTATAAAAAAAAAAACCCATTTATTTTTTTAAAAAAACATACGAATCAACTCAAACAATTTTACTGCTTAAAGATATAGATTCAGTATCTTTAAGATACTGATTTTGAAAGATAGCAGTGTTATGCTATTGATTTACATATCAGCACAAAACATGATTCACCAATGCACATATATAGGCTACGAAACACAATTACTTCAAATATTTTTAGGTTTCATGTAAATATGGAGGGAGGGGTATATATGTAACAATTCTATATGCCAGCTTACTACAAAAACGAAGTACAAAGGAATTTTTTCCAACTCTTATCTCTTCCATTTAATATCTTTATTTCTAAACGTACAAACATCAGGAATCTTTAAGAATACAAACTAATCTGGGTTTTTCGGTGTTTTTTTCTTCCCCTCAGAAATATATCAAATACAGGGATTTTGTTTGTCTTCCTTTGGAGGGTTTTTCCCACTCCCCCTTAAAAAGGTAGGTTTTACAGCAAGTTTTAATGATGAAGCAACTAAGCTCAGCTACTAAGTAGACTCTACAAAATATCCAAATCTACATTTATAATACCAATAGAACAACCTGTATGAGGAAATTGGGAGAAAGAGAGCTGCAAGCCATCACACCTCATCTAAACAGCATGTAAGATGTCAAAGACCTTGAGGGACTAAAATAATTAAATCAATTTGTACTATGATTCGATAGAAACAAATGACAAGTAGCTTCAGCTGAAAAGAACAAACAAATGTACCAACAGGGAACCAAATCCTGAGGTCTTTGTTCAGTCTTAATCTGGCAACTCCCACTGAGATCAACTGACTTTGCTTGAAGATGCGACAAGTTTAAATTGAACAAGGCCGTTAGGGTTTTCCCTGTGAATAGACTCTATATGGGAGCATCACAGACAGAGCTGTATGTCATACTGGATAATATGCCAAATACAAGTTAACAATAAAACACTGCCACATAAAAAGTGAATGCTATTTAGGTCACAGCACTAAGTATGTAAAATAAGCACGATTATCCAAGACCCATTAGATCTCAGTCAGAGCGGGTATGTTTTGGAGCAGCAGGCTTAGGAGATGGACAGATCAGAGGGAGTTCAGAGAAAAGCATCGAAGATGATAAAAGGTTTGCAAAATAAAAACTGTATTCTGAGAAAACACCACAGGTTAAGAAAACTTTAGAAAGGCAGCAAATGGAAAAAAATAAGGAAGCCACAGTAAAGTGAGGAAGCTTGACAAAAAAGTTGTCAAGCTTCAACTACATAAAATTAGTTCCTAAACAATTTCTAGTGTAAAAAAGTCACTTGGGCCATTCAGCAAAATATATAATACCAATAATACTCATCCACCGCCCAAACTTCCACAGCTCAGTGGTAAACTTGTAAATAAAGACTGTTACTTGGTGTTAGTTTCCCTTGTCTCATCCAAGACACCAGGTATATAGATTGAGTAAAACAACATTTTTCTGGAAATAATGCTACAGAATAGCTAGGACAGTAGGTTGGAGCCTACTAACTTCACTTTCTGCCATACTACCCAGACTTCTAAGATTTATAAAACCCCGAGCATGTTTTTGAAATTCCAGAATGAACAGACTCATTACGCTAGAGTATTATTTGAGTACTGAAAAAACAGAAGCTTGCATCTACACTTAAGTTCCATCTTAATTCATCAAAAAGGAGTGACTTGGTGTGCTCGTGTAGTCCCTGTGCACTGCAGTGCTGCACCATGAACCCCAGCTCGCTCCAGCCCAACTCCCTCAACAAACTGCACAGCCACGCCAGCACCGTGCGGAACCTGAGCTAATTCAACACTGAAAAGGAGGAAGGAGGGACAGAGGACAGACTAATCAGATCAAGAGGAGCATCCCAACGACCTGTCAGTACTGCTTCCCGGACTTACACAAAGCACTCTGCAGAAAGATGCGCTGCACAGTAATAAAAGGAATAAAAGGATGTGCATTAATAAAGTTTTCCAATGAGGTAAGAGAAAGCAACCAGGATACTGAATCCAAACTAAAATCAAACTGGTTTAAGGCACAGTTTTTGAGTAAGACCAAGCAACTACTGAAGCAAACTACCAAGAGAGATGATTAGAAACTTCAAGACACAAATTTATTCTTTTGTTTTCCTAGGTAGAGATGCAAACCCACCCAGCTGGGCTCAACACAGCAATAACTTACAGACTAAGCCATGTAAGAGGTCATAATAGATTTTCTACACTCTGCTGGCCTTAATGCTTACAAACCTAAATTAAAAATGAATTTATGTATTACAGGCCTGGAAAATATACAGTCTTTTTTACTTTGATTACAACCAGAAGTAAGTGACACACTGCTTTTTAGGTGCCCTTTCAACTGAATACAAGAATACAACTTGGTGTGGGAGGAAAATTGAGAACACCGCAATACGCATGATAGGAATAAACAGCATCTGTCTACACATACACAAAAGCCCATTGCCAAATTATAGCACAGGATAACAGGCTGCCCCCTTCCCTTGCTGTAATTTACTTTCTACGCGTGGTAGTGTGAAATGAGGAGGCACCGGAGGACACATTGTTGGCAGTACACAAGCAAAACACTTATTTCCCTAGGTGCAGATGAAAAATTGTATTATTTATATAGAAGTGATGACACAGAAGTCATTGTGATCAGAGACTATTTTAGGATATATGCAACCCAAACAAAACTGCACTAAGGCCATACTTTGCTACTTTACTGCAACTTGAGTGGCTGAAGTTTGTCACATATTTTCTCAGCACTTCAGAAATGATTCTCTGTCTATTTTGTGTAGACTTATATTGGCACTCCCAGTGGGATTTTAATTTGCCATGCTAAATTGGTCTGCTTGTCAGGTAGCTTTTCAGTCACCGAGCCAAGCAAGCGAAAGGCAGAGGAAACAGCACCTAACTCTCCCAGGCACACGATTAAAAAAAAACCAACAACAAAAAACAATTCGCTTTTCTGCTTAGGTTAAACCAGGCTGCTACAGGAAGGGCACTGGCCATAAAAGCCTGTGCCCTCTCCTTATTACATAAGAGAAGGAAATGCAGTTCTTACAATTCTTGACTTGCTTCAAGCAGATGGTTGTACTATGAAAAGAGCAGAACAAACGGTTTTGTTTTCTTCGCAGCATTTTCTTTAACCCACATTCATAAGCGCAAAAGTCAGGAAAGAATGTTCAACACTCCCAAAGGCCAGACCACTTCTCCCATATTAATCATTCATTACTCCTCATTTCTATTTTTAGGTTCAATATTCAGAAGAAACATACTCTTATTCTGATTTGTCTTCTGGAGTAGTTTTGGGAAAACATCCAAGTATTTTTGCAACAATATTTTCTATTCACAAAGGTACAATTCGGGGTGCCTGCCAACGTGATTTGTACCTACCACATGATAGGCACAAAACCCCCTATAGCTTATGTTCCCAAGTGACAGAATAAGTCCAAGTTTTAAACTTAAAAATCATAGTCACAAAAGGAAATCTGTTTAAAAATTTCCCATAACTCTGTTCATAAAGTGTTCGTTCAAGATCAGGATTAACTCCATTTTAAAACTGAACTTGGCCCAGGCCTCTTAGCTGTGATCAGTCCTACAGAACACATCTTGTGAAACTACTTTCTGAATTTCAGTACGGGACCTAAAGACCTTTTAACAAAAACCAGGTGTTCCACATTCCCTAGAGACGTAAATTAGGAATTTTACAATTCCTTTAACATTTCAAGTGCAAAACCAAAGGCTTGGTTCCAAGGAAATACATAAAATTTAAATTTTTTTACCAACAAATTAAAAAATTCCTGATTACTATCCATAAACATCTTTCCTATAAGAAGCGTAAGTATAACCAAATCAAATCCTCTGACAAATCTTGCAAGACTAAAAAAAAATTAAATCTCAGTTTTAGACAACTGTACAGTACATACCAGATATGCTACATATACACTAAACACAATCAATTTTGCAGAATATAGAATCCAAAATTTCTGTTTTGCCTAAATGAACAACCTCATGGTAAGAAATATAAACTTTAGAATGCTATGAACTATAACTGTCAAAACACAAAAATACTGATTCCATTTTCTCAAGTAGGAACTATGTGACTTAGGAAAATAAACACAGAATTAAGTCTATCATCTTGGTAATAGAGAACTGATTTCTCCAAGATCCATATTTTTAGTATGCCCATTTCCAGCCCAGAAAACTCCACAAGATTCCAACCGGCATATTTAGGTTAAGCTCGTAGCACCATGGAGGGCTAAGCAGGTGTCAATTTTTAAAGCTGAATTTTTAGGTTGCACTGAGCTACCATCTTATAGATACAGCATGTCAGGGCTGGTCTCTGGAACCACTCAGAAGGTGAGTCACCCCTATACACGACGAATCAATAAGACCCAGGAGTTCATAGTATTATTACATTTTCAATTTCTGTCCAAGTGAAAGTATGTGATCCCAGTAACTTCTAGATTTCAAAAAGCCATTACATTAAATCAAAACCCAAAGCAAGTAGATTAAATATAAATAACAAAGTATTTTAACACAACTTCAAAAGAGGACAAAACTGTCTTGAAATTTGTTGTTTTCAGTTGTTCAACTTGCCACTCAAAACTCTGAGGAGAAACGCAAAGGTTAAATGAGGATAGTGCTGCAAGTACAGCAACATCAGCACAATAAATACTCGGGTCTACTAAACAAAACTTAGCAGGAATAAAAAAAGAGAGCACCTTTTAACTGTAAATTGCTATGGAAAGATATAAACCACTTCTACAAGTCCACATCTCTGGTTAGCAACAGTACTGGTGACTAATGTGTTAGAATTTTTGGTGATACTCACTTTGTTACCTGATGAGTTTCACAAATTTTGCTACAGGAAGATCCTCTTACTCCAATTTTATCCATTTTATCATTTATTTATTTATTTTCAGGCCAGCTGTTGCAGTTTCGTAGTGGAGAAGTCGTTCTCTCTGTGTTGACTAACAAATCAGGTTAGGACACTTCAACCATTGCAGCAAAGGCTGCTCATTCTTTAACAGAGTAAAATCTGTTATATTGAGAGATAAAAGGGAGAAAACTGCCCAGTATCTCTGAGCCACTTTGATCCAGCTAGAAAACGGCCAACATGCATCTCTGTGGACTCCTCTGTGGGATGCTTTGAAGCACATTTACTCTTTTAAACATATTCTCTTAATTAGGGAAAACACTGCTCCTTATGAGATCTCTCTTTTGAAACCAGGAGAAGCCCCTCCCCATACACTCACAACAGTGACTGCGTCAGGCTAGTGATCTTCTGTAATCTCTGCAATATGGGTTTCATTTTCTGACTAAAACACTGATTAGATTGGCATCTGAAGTTGCAATCATTAGAGAAGGTAAAATAACTGGGAAAAATAAAGGGAAAAAATTGACATAAAAAAGACTACAAAAACCAGGAGGTGCTCTGCACCCTATATATGTTCCAAAAGCTACATGGAGCTCCAAATTATTTTTGCTAGGGGTGATCCCTGAACAATCTTGTGACTGAGCACGAATCAAACACAAAGAAACACAAGCATAAAATATATACTGACAGAATTTTTCTGAGAGAGATATCTCAGGAGACTGTGGTTTTGGAGGGTAAGGTTTGGGGGGGGGTTTGAGGCTTTTGTTTTGGGGTTGGGTTTTTTTGTTGTTTTTTCTCTCAGCGATTCCATTTTCAGGAAGTCTTACACAAGAGATAGTATGCCACACATCATATCCTGTAATAAAAATTGCCAAAGATTTTTATTTTCTGAGGACATCACCTGTGTAGAGAGAGAAGCCTGAAGGAATGATTCTAGAATGCTGGATCTATCCAGTTAGATTTGAAAAGAGCCTCAGAGAATTAATCTGTAGTATCACCAGGTGCTTAGGAAGGAGTACTCTGTATGGATGGGAGATCACACAGAAACAGGAATCCAATACATGTAAGTGCTAACATCTCTTTCCTGGGAGTTTTGGACCACTGAGCCCACAGCAGTGCAGCAGATAAGTCTAGCTTAAAACTGCATGAATGAATTCGGGTAGACAGAAGGAGTTTACACACCTGACACTCTAATCAACCTGTTCAAGATGTTTTCTATAGCGACTGTTGCAAATAGTACTGGAGCAACACACAAAACAAGACAACTGCCAAACTAATATCTCATTTGGCCATGCCTCTCACAGCTGGGTAGGCAGCCACACACAAAACATTACAGCCCTAAGACTCTGCACTAGTTCCTCTCTCTCTCTCTCTCTGCTGCTGCCCTGGCAGATTTCCTTGAGCATCAGCTCATTCGCTGCCCTTTCACTTCCCCGGCTCCCAGCAGGAGCTCAGCCCTCCCAGCTTTCTTCACCACCTCCTGAGGGCCCTTGACCTCCCCAGGTTAGTTCTGCACTCACCCCTGCCTCATCTGCAGCTTCTTGCTTGTGTTGTAATTTCCCCCAAGACAAGTGACCCACTTCTAAACTAAGCTTCCAAAAGGCAAAAGGAAAACCCATTTGATTTATAGGCAAACTTCTAAAGAGTTTGACGGAAGGGCCGATGAGTTCATGGCACATATTTTTGAAGAAATACAACACTAAACAACTGATCAGTTCCCATTTTCAGGATATAGATTCCCTGGTAGGCAGGTAACATGCAGCTACAGCAGCGCTATCTCACGCTGCTGGCACTGCAGCAGTGCTAACAGGCTTGTTTTTATGCCTGATGGATGAGAAATTTATGAGATTTAAACTCGAGAAAGATTGAAATGCTACTGATTGGTTCTGGTTGCTTGGTAGGCATGACAACTTCTTTGTGATTAATTCTAACAATAACTTAGTTTTAGGATCCTCTGACATCAAAGTCTTGGCTGCTACAATATTAAATAAGAGATAAATCCGAGGAAATGTATCTGTTACTAAATCTTTTCTCTTTTTAAAGTCATCTTCATAATAATGCTAGATTAAGATCTCAATTTAGAGAGTACTAACACATCTGGAAATGTTATCATTTTGGTCAGGACACAGCAAAATTATTTTGTGATTCCTAGAACTAGATTTAGATAACTGCATACTGTATTTCTGGACTGAAGTCCTCCAGGTAGCGCACATTAAGGCTGAATTTTTATAGTTGCTTCACAATTGAGCAAAATTCCAAAAGGAGTTAGCTGTAGCCATCACAACTCAAACCCTTGTTCATTAAGCACAGTCCTTGTGTGCTTGTGCTCATCCTCTTAGGTGCTGCAGTTCAGAAATTCAAAGCTGACCGGGCAGCAAGTCTCTAAAAGGTACAAAGCTGTATAAGCAATAGCTACAGTGAACTCTACGTAAAGAACATTGTAGGCATCAGTGAGGACAGAACTCCATTCCTGAAACAGACAACAGATTCTTGTAGATTCTGGCTTAGGTGCTTTCACCTTTCTAATAGGATTTCTCTCTATATACATTATCTTTATAACCACCAAGTATAATAATGCCTTTCCTCCCTCTGCACGCTGACATCTGGAATTCAGCTTTCAAATTAAAAAAGTCATCAGTGGTTGAGAGAAAACACCCTGTATCAAGTACAAGAACAGAAATGAAGATCACTGACTGGAAGCATTATAAATTAAGAGTAAACAAACACATGACAGCGTCACTGTAGGCAGAATTAAAACAGTTCCTTAAGACAGATTCTGGGTGGCACAAATGTACTGGCAAAATTCAGCCAGGAACAAAGTATTTGACAGCTTTGACAGGCACTCTCAAGCTGCAGAGGTTGAAGACATTACTAATTGTAGGTGCCCTTGTATCTCAATTTTCATCTAGAGGCCAATTTAATAAGAAGTACCCTAAAACATGGAGAAAGCTGAAGCACAAGGGAAGGTCCCTAAATACTACATGCTGGCCTGGCTCCCCATTAGCTCGCTCTGCCCACTTCCAGCAGACAGGCCAGGCCAGACCGAGCCAAGTTGGCAGTCCCCTAGCCCCCGTATTAGGTGGGAGAACCATGCCGTGCCCCAAAATGAGTGCTTTGCACAGCAGTGCAGAGGAATCCACTAAGAACACTGAGAATGCAGGAGGGGGAGAGGTGCAAATCTAGAGGATAAATGTTGATGAGTATCACCTTTTCAAGAGTTGGTCTGTAAGTTTTGACGTTGTCCTAAGGCCTGTGTATGTTTAGCTTCACATCATTCACATCCCCAGCCAAGCGTGCTCTAAGTGAGAGCAGTTTGCATCCATGTAGGTCCAATTCCTATCTTTCTTGCCTCATTCACAGGCAATCTTCAGTAATTTGTTACTTCCCAATACAGCTCGGAGAAAGTTCCTTTCCATGCCGAGGACAGGTGAGAGCATCTTTCTCATCAACTGGTTGACCAGATGGCAATGATTCTGGTAGACTCCCTCCTGTCAAAATCATAGCTTCATTCTATAATCTTTTCCTCAGTTCACTTTGCAAGTGATATAATTGTTAAATAAATAAATATATATATA
>NW_009705148.1:91581-99587 GCF_000703405.1 Apaloderma vittatum
TATATAAACTTTAGTTTGCGGCTAAAAGCTTTCTCATACAATTCTAACTTCCAAGGTGGAAAGGTGTGGTGGAAGCTTAAGCAGAATCTTGTGTCACACTCACCCATTCATAAATTACCTCACCCACATTCAAGTGGCCAGCAGTAGCACTAGAACATTTTGTTTTGTTACAGGTCTAATGTGTGTTTTACTCACTATGCTAAACTGACTTCCAGCTCTGTGTTGCTTTTTAGTTGAGCACAGGCTTCAGTGTTAGAACAACTGGAGAGATATCAAGAAAAGTCAGCTCCAAGAGGACTCCAGTGATGACTGACACCATGAGCCAAGACCATCCTTAACTGGACAGAAAACAGATGGTTCAGACTTCAGCTGTGACACACTTGTGGGGAGTGGAATAGTTTTGACCTCTGAACTTGAAACTGAGGCAACCTCTCCACTGATAATCACAGCAGGGCCTTCTCAGGCACGGGCCTCCATGGACTTGTCTCCACTCCTGAATGCCTAGACAGTTAACACATTTGACCACCCAGATATCTAAAACTGTACTCTCTCATTTTGACTGAAAAACTAAAACTTGAATATCCATGTTTTTGTTACTTTCTGGCAAGACTACATTACATTTGGCCAAAAATAATAGTCTTGCATAAATAATACTTCTACAGCAGAAAGATGCTCCTTTCATGATGAGGCAGGAATTGATAAAAACACCAGTGCTGTATGAGTTAATGCTGCTTACTTGCCACATACAAAAACAGACACTTGAAGTTCAAAACTGCTAATTTGCAGTTGTTGGAGGCATGAAGACATTTCATAAGTAGAACCAATGTGATGGATATAAGCAAGGTGATAGATAGACAGATAGGTAGATAGATAGATAGAAGAATGCCCTTATATGACCTCAGGACATTACTGGCTTGTTTTGCTTTATTGCTGGGTATTTGGGGGTTCCAGGATAGTTGAAAGAACAACTATGTTGAAAGAATCTCTTTCACAACAGGTTAGATTCACTGACACTCTACAATGTTTGGAGCAGAGCTAGACTATGTTTGGTCATCAGCTAACATAGTAATGTCAAATGGTCACAGAACCTGACATCAAGCTATAGTCCAACAACAAAACCAGGATCAGCACGCACAGCCTGTGGGCTCTGTAACAACTCAAATATACAGTTGACAACATAGTGATGCATTCTTTAAGAATATATACATTTGTAAATGCAAAACAGAAATCCAATTCCATACATTGTATAAATCCCAGTTATTAATTGAAAAATAGTTTATGACCTTATATGCAAAATAATTTGTGTTCATCCATTTTTAATGAGGCACAGTAGTCTCTATCCTCTTTCTATATTCCAGCGAGTGCTATGGGGCACTTTGTCAAGTCCTGGTAAAGGCAAATTAGTTAGAACCAGACTTTTTCTGTTTTTTTCTTTCATGTTTGCCTGAGTTGTTTTTTTTTTTAAGGAATGGGTGAAATTTATGCTGGCTATGACTTCTCACAGAAAGAGAGAGTGAACCTTTTCAGGCAAGTAGATGAGGACAGATTAATTATACGGTATAGGCTTCACACACATATTATATGGGGGGAGTTAATCAGCAGGGATCCTTTACTGCAAAGTAGATATTTCAAAGACGCAACAAAAACTTCTGTTGCCTTAATCATTGATTTCTGGCAGATGTTTTTTCTCAAATGCCAGACAACTGGAGACACAGCACATAAATGAAGCAGAAGAAAACCTCAAAGATTCTGAATATTTCTACAGATTAGTAAAGAGTCACCTATATTTTAGGCTTCATACTTTTAACATTCCTGGCAGGATCCTTTTCTCAGAGTCCAAACACTTCCACTGTCTCTTCCCAGCATCACCAGATGCCATCTTGCCCTGGTTCTCAACTCCATCTTCCTCACAACTGCAGCTTAACCACACCAGCAAGTTAATGAACCAACTGTGTTTCCACTTACTGCTCAAAGCACAACAAGGGACTTTCTCAGTGCTACACAAAGATTCCTCTTACAAAAAAAACTGGAGTAACAGTTGTGTGTTTTGGAAAGACAGTTAAAGTTTCTAAACAACTTAGTTATCTGCATCATTAACTGAGCATTTAAGTATGAATAATAGCACCTGGGGTAATGCTGTTCGCACAATGTCTTTCAATTTTTAAGGACAAAACAGTGCATATGTTACCAAGTCTTAACTTTACCCAGAGGAATTATTATGTATGTATGCACATCTACACACCTCACTTGAAGCTAGTCTAAGTTATTATTTAATACTGGGTCTGCATATATCAGGTGTGGGGTCATGAGAGGAAAAAAAAATGCTACTTCCTTCTTTACTGTTCCATTGCTCTTCAGTTTGACATGCACAACATTATCTTTATTTCACCTGCAGTACTTTCGCTTCACTATAGCAGACAGGGCTTTATAAATCTAGAAGTATAGTGCCTTTAATGAATCCTATACATGCTTACAATATGGCCTGTATATAAACACATTACCCAAAATTCTTCTGACTATTTTCATGAAGATTTGGTCCTTTGTAACCGGTATTTCTAAACATTTTCCAAATCCTGAATGGATACAAGTGTGTCAAAGTCTCTGGAGAAAAAGAAAATCAACTATTTAAACAGTTTAAAGCATTCATCAATTTGGAAACAATACTTCTAAGAAGAAATCAATGTGGAAATACTAATTTCCAATCACTATTATTTCTGGCTGAAAGTTGCTTCTGACATCATCTCGCTCATCTCTAAATCTCACAAAACTCTGTATTCAAGCGCTGTGCTATTAATACTATTATTCATGTATATACATACATATGCTTGCCTTAGTTTTTGTGCATTAGACAAGTAAATTGTAGCTGCTGAAGCTATAGAAGTGCATTAGCTGGGCAAGACACTGCATCTAGACTATGTGTTCAGAGCCTGCATGTGCTGGTACATTTCCAAGCACAAGGTAGTTCTCAAGCAGTCAAATCTGGATTCCTTAAATACAAACCAACACCGTGCTTTTGAACTGTCACCCGATTAAAATGCAGCTGCTGAAAATCTAATATTGTAGGCAAGCTGTATCAGAACGTGGCTTGACATTGCTGGTCTTGAACTATTTGAAGCAGAGAGAGTTAATAATAGAAGAGGTTTCATATGGTTACACCAGTTCAGCAGAGATCAAATGCCTGTGAACGTATCCCAATTTGCTCAAAGGGTGAGCATTTCCTATCTGCCTGCCGGTAGGGACTGACCAAGAGAGAACATCCTCAGTTCAGAAATCACTCCTGCAGTTACTCATTTTTATCTTTCCCATATTAAAAACACTTCAGTACTTTTGACTGGGGAAAAAAAGAAACCATCATTAGCACTACCTAGTACTCTAGATGGAACAACAGTTTAAGAAAAAAAATACAAACGTAAGCCCACAAACCCAAGTATATTCTTCAGGAAACCCTTTAGCTTTCACTCATAGCACAATTCCACTCCAGATAGTTTTTCTCTCTCAGTAACAGTTTATGAGCACATATCCACCTCCTACTTAATAAGTTTGACTTTAATTCATGCTCTGTCATAAACAATCTTTAAAGATAACTTGATAACCATGCCAATTAAACATCACAGGAGAAAGATGTACACACCCTCATTTACTGTTCATTATTTAAAGTGGGAAAATAGAACTCTTAAAACAAATTTTAAATAGCAAAATCAAGGAAGTGTTTGTTAAACAGTGCATTGTGCTATCATTAAGTTTCTCATGAAAATGTAACAATACACTGGAGTTAAATTATAAAGCTAAGGAAAGGGAAACATCCAGTGGTGGCTGTACAAAATTTTCCATGTAAATCCTATTATATGTAATAAATTCAGAAATAAATTAGATGGTTAGCATGTTATTAAAACATGTAAATGAGTAAATATAACTAAACAGACGCCAACTGTGAACTGAACACAACGGGGGGGGAAAAAGAAGATCAAGGTGCTTCCTTTCAGATGGAGTCTGCAACTTTGAAATGAGACTGAAGAACAGATCTGCCCAATATACACTGTCTGGAAAATACAACAAGCAGTTATCTACTGTGCATGAAGTGCCAGTTTCCCTTTTTGCCTAGCAAGCTGTAAAGATATAGCCCCAGTAGCCATCCCATCAGGTGCATATCCACAAAAGATCCCCTTGTATCAGTCCACTCTTATCACAAAATGTAGAGATCTCACCACTTCAATAAGAAATTTTGACACTGGACCTATAAAAGATAATTATAAAAAAGAAATAATCTTGAAATATACCAAAATCCAATTCTCTCATGAGAAGCACAAGAGTGCAGGAGCACAAGCCAAGAGGAGATTTACAAAGCGGATGCAGTATCACAGTGCAGGTACAGCCCCCATAACAACACGCTTATTTCACAAGGCCAGTAGTTGTCCCCACTCTTGATCTTTGCTTATTCCTACATCTTTTTTCTGCAAAAAAGGTGAAAATGCTTCAGCCAAGAAGCAGTGATGCTGTGATTATGACAGTAGCAGACGTTCACGCCATGTATTACATTTTCCTCTAACTACTATTTCCCCACAGTAATAACTGAGGTGTGCTATCTTTTACCATTAAGAAGTGGTAATCAGGGTGAACTGCATTAGAGAAAGCAAATGGAAAGGCCCCATACATATCTTCCTACCTTTTCTCTTACAATAAAGATTTATTATCCAATGAAATAATCTTAATGCTGTTACTTTCAATAGCCCTGACCTTTTAACATTCTTCACTTTCTGCTCTAAACTTCAGGTATCTTTTACTATTAAGAAGTGGTAATCAGGGTGAGATTAGAGATTTCTCTCTGCATTAGAGAAAGCAAATGGAAAGGCCCCATACATATCTTCCTACCTTTTCTCTTACAATAAAGATTTATTATCCAATGAAATAATCTTAATGCTGTTACTTTCAATAGCCCTGACCTTTTAACATTCTTCACTTTCTGCTCTAAACTTCAGGTTTGCTGTCTGTGAGCCCAGGTTGTTGGTTTTTTTTACTTTCAAGACCACAGAGGATTTTCAGACTTGTTATTATCCATTCTGCTACCAACTTGGTTCAGTAAGCGTGCCAATCACTTGCAAGCAGAAAGGCTGGCTGAGAGCAAGATAAAACATGTTCTCCAAGGCTAACTGATTATGGTTTGAAGGTATTGTTAATGAGTATCCGACTCTGTCCAAGGTGTACTTTAAACATGTTTGCTTCCACCTCTTTCTTAAAATGACTAAATCATCACAGTGCCAGCTAAACACTTACACACCGCATTGATGGGTGCTACAGAAAACCATTACAAGAGAGATCTGGGAGTTAAGACATGGGCTTTTGAACAGCAGCTATCAAATTCCTTGCTTTTGAATCTCCCAAATGAAGGGAAGTTTGATAACAGCACCAATATATCCTAACAGAAAAGTCACACCACCTTAGCATGGAAATAACTTAAAAAGTAATAATGGAAAGCAAATCCTGTGGGTAGAAAACAGCTGAGGTGTTTTCTTTCAGTCAAACAATGACAAATAATCCACGTTTATAAGCATTTCTTAAATAGTTTACCAGGTAACAGCCCTGTGCAATCTGGAGTGCTGCAAATGGAGTTATTGCACCAAATTCTTCCAGTCAGTCAGTTTAAATCTAAAAACATCTCCTAGAGTCCAGATGGAAACTTCACCACCAAGTGACAGCAAAATCTGGGAGTAAAGAGGTTGTCATTGCTGCTTACATCAAGGCCAGGCATAAGGTTAGCAGTTCACTCACTTCCCAATTAATATCTTCATGGCCCCAGGCTGTCAGGTGGCTTCGCTTCTTCCTGGGGGAAGACACTCGCTCTCGCGGCAGTAACTGTGTGTTCAGCCCAAAGCCACGTGTCAGAGTCATGGATACACCAGAGTTGCCAGGGCTGACAATCCTCTGTTTTCACCAAAGGCTGAAGAAACAGGTTTCCTCTCAAACCAATACTTATTTTCCCTTTTTCTCCAGCTATTTCAAACACATGCTCATTGGGGTATCTTACCAGACGCACACGTCACCAGCCGGAGTGCCAGGTAACAGCACGGAGCCTGCTCAGCCACTGCTGCCTTAACAAATGCCTCATCCTGCATCAGTGACAAAAACTTACCTATTCTATATACTGCCATGTTACGCCATAAGCTTACAATTCTCATAGACAAAATGAAGCTGCAAATTAGCAGCCTATTGTTAATATTCACCATGACTGTGGTGTTCTCTTCAGGAAAGACCTTTTATTAAAACCGTGTGCATTATGAGTGACATGTAATCTTAAGCCCTCAATGGAAATGTAACACTGAGTTTTCATTTAATGGCCTACTAACCTTAGTAGTTTTACGTACACCTTAAGTTATAGATATAGCAGAATTCCATCCTCCAACTAAAGACTGGCTTAAAATGTCCTCTAGTCTTGCGTCTTGCAAATACAGACCCTGAGAAAGCCACACCAGCAAGATGCAGTCATTTTTTTGTCATGCTATTTTTTACTGGTTTGTTTGCATCGCTGTATAATGCAAGTCTAAAGAGAGTTAGCTAAATTAACCATCATAACACTATAGATAACTTGAGGAAATGCAACATATTGCCTTCTTTTAAATTAGAATGTTTTTTGAAATTAATTGGGTTATAATAGTGACACTGCACTTAGTAATTGAGTGAAAATTGCTATTATATAGAGACTGCCATCACTACCTAATTAGTGCACCAGCAGCCCCTACTTAAGGCAGGAATCTTCTGTCCATGCAAACACTGGGGTCAGGCAGTTAAAGCGGCCTCTCAAAACCAAGGCAGAGCTTCTCGGCTGACTCACATTTATGCAATAGATCAGGCATCTCCCTTGTGAGACAAACGGGAGGGGTGAGGTGGAAGGGCAACCCAGCAGCAGCAGCTCCAAGGCCAAGCGTGTGAAGCCCCCCGGTGCGCTCCCCTGCTCCAGAGGCTGCCAAGAGCTCAGCACTCCCAGCTCTGCCCTGCAGAACTGCCGGGGCTTTCTCTCGCCCAGCTGCCCAAGTAACTGTTCTGCCTAAACGGCACCCAGTTTTAGCTCAAGACCGTTTTGTTTAGCTTTGGATCTTCGCACCAGCCCTACACTATTTTAAATGCCGTTTCTTATTTTGAAGTAGTGTTTATTCCAAAGAAATTTGAAGTCCCAAATGAGGATTAAACCACATCATTTAATCTCAGCATTTTTGTTTTGACAAAACATGTTAATTCTAACAGCCTGCAAGGAATTTTCATTGCATCCACTTCAAAATTATCCAGCTCTGTTTCATTTCAGAGTAGGATAAATCTCCAAGGCACTTAGATATTTCAAAGCTGATAGTTGTTGGTACTGATCTGGAAATTATTTTTGAGATGCCTGAACTCCTTGGTCTACATAATTGTGCATGCAGCATTAAACAAACTTTCTCTCATCCCACCAAAAGCTATCAGTGTTCTCAGCTCCCACAGAATTCACTTTAAAGTGACCAATGTTTCCCATAGCAGAACAGAGGGCTAGAAGGCTCATGTTAGCACAACCCAGGCTCTGTTGGATATATCAGAGCCCCAACAAGACAAAATCATTTGAATTGCATATTATTATTCTTCAATTTACTTGTGTATTTTCAAAGAGCAGCTTACATTTTACCTCACTTTCTTCCCAGCCTATGCCAAACCAAAATTTTGCCCATCAAAAGAAACCCCCCCCCAAAACAACCCACAAACTGATTTCATCATCTTCAAGCCAGTGAAAACAAAGTGCAGTGATTTTCACAGAAAGAAAAGCTAATGCATTTTTTTGGAGCATACATCACTTCTCTTAATGCCACAAATACAATACCTCAGATCACTGACCCATTTACTAAGAGTGGTATCAAATTAAGTCTAAGTACAAAAATATTCTCATTCCCAAAGCACCTTTTTTGGGGGGGGGCTCATTGATAGAGCAGATTAAGCACAAATTCACTTACTCCATTATTCTACCAATATAGCAATTATCACACACAGCA
>NW_009705148.1:99694-164772 GCF_000703405.1 Apaloderma vittatum
TACAACAGCAACTGCTCCCACCCGACACACAGACACCAGCGGCCCCAACACCAACACGCCTGGCAAACTCATCAGAGTGAGTGGCAGCAGGAGGGACAACAGGCTACTGCTAAAGCAGCCTTGCAGCAAGTTATTTCTCAAGAGGTGAGGGGTGACAGAAGGGAACTGTTTCAGGTGACTGATGAGGAGCCCAGCTATCACGTCATTGCAGCCTGGCAGGGTGCAGCCTGGCTGGGTGCCCTGGGCTGGCTTCAGCCACAGCAGGATCCTCCTCTGCGCCAACCTGGCGCACCCCGTGCCCAGCACTGCCAAGGCCTGTGGCCATCCAGTGCACTTCCAGTCGCAGACTACTAATATTTGCAGGCCAGTCTATTTTTAGACTATGGAATAATGTAAAAGCCTGATCCAAGCTGATTAAAACCAGCAACAGACTTGCCATCACCTCTTACAGGCTTTCAATGTGCTTATAAAATACATTAATTCATTTAGATTGCTTTACAGTTTGCAATGTCACCATTCAAATTTTCCCAAAAAAATTCTTTGAAGATGCAACCAAGTTCCGACCACAGAAGAATTTTAATTATTTTATAAAAGTCAGTATAAAAAAAGAAAAAAAGTACGGACAAATGCATCGCTGCAGTTCATGTGGCAAATTTTGCTGTACTAGCACACAGAGACAATATAGCAGTGAACCCCGTGGTCGAAGAATAAGAACAGGGTCATTCAGTTTTTTCATTTTTCCAAGCTTGCTTTTTGTGTTCTCCACACTAAATAGTAGAAAAATATATTTTTTAAAATATAAAATATTTTTTAAAAAACCTACAACCTCCCCAAGCAAATCAAGTTGCACTGTAGAAAGAGAGACAAAAATCTACTCAGTAAACAGCCACCTGTAAGTGCAATTAAAGTGTCAGATTACTAATGAAAATATGCATCTTAAATAGCCAAAATTTGCTACTGAAACTGCTGGATACCATTCTTCAACAACAAGAAGAGATTCAGAAAATTCACATGTGTTTTAATGGAGAAAAGATCAACGCCCTTCAAAACCACTGAACATCTGTATAAAATCATATGCAAGTAAGTTTAATTTTCATCTCCCTCAACACCCCAAGGTCTCCAAATAATCAGAAGAGCTTCATTGTTTCTAAATGAAATATAGTCAGAAACAGAAAGAAAGAAAAAGAAAACACACTCAGAATAGTGGATTATTAACTTCCAACAAGCTAAATCCTTCATTAATTGAAAATTAATTACATACAGAATAATAAGTACCTAAAGTATTTATCTACACTAAATCATTTCTGTTTGTCATCAGGAATAAAGAAAAAAGTTCTATAGCTAATGACTGTGGCTATGACACAAATATTTCTCATAGGAAGAAGACGAGGAACGTGAAAAACCACCACCTAGAGGTTTTGCTGGTGTAAATTGACTCTAGTGAAGAGCTTCAAGAGCTGTAAAGCAGATTCAGTGTAATAAAATTCTGCCATGAGACCCACTGAAATGCTAGCCAAAAAATATAGTTTTATCAAATAATAGCTTAAGAATTATTATTTTTATCACATGCATACTATCAATGGTGATTATAGCGATGATTGATCTTGAAATAGACACCTCTGCTATATGTATACACCACTATAGCTCTTATTTTCTCATCTTCTGAATATTACTTCCCCCACTGTGCATGTCTCTTGTTTTCACTTGTGCAGCAGGTTATTTCTGTTCAAGCACAGACCTTAGACGTGTCTGGTAGCCTCAAAACACTGCTCTCCTTGGTTTTGCTGTAATAGCGTAAGCAGCTCTTGTATTATTTACTTGGAAGCTTACTGCAGTACTCTATTTCCTCTGGAAATATCATTCTTTTCATTTTTCCTTTTCATCCTACAGGTATGATTAGAATGGTGAAACAGTAGTACATAAAGCATTCGAGCAACAAAAGAAAGACTGTCTGCAAAACAGCAGTGCAAAACCTCCAGCAACTGCTACAAGAGTTCTGCAGTAGCTTGCTCTGCCTTCAAACATGACATTAATTAAAACAACATACTAAGACTGCTCTCGAGAATCAGTTAATTGATTATAGAGACCCTTTCAGTAGGAGCTTTAGAGGCTATATTGCATATAATAATAATGACTGGAACAATTTAAGGTACCTATCTGGCAAAAATATGCATATACATGTACATATGCATATGAAAACCTTCCTAAATGCATTAGCATAGCTACTGTTTATAAAACAAGAGACACATGGACTGTAAAAGGTAAAATAATGAAAATCCACGTGCAAGTCAAGCCTTGTTCCTCTTTATGCAATTCTGAACGGTTCATTGTTAGTGTATCCATCAACCACCTATAAACACTTAGAAATACAGATGCATAATCAGTAATGATTTGTGGAAATTCTGAAGTAACCCTCCTGAGTGCATCTTTCTTCTGTAACTATGCCTTGGGGCCATGATAATCAGCATGAGAACCAGAGAACAGATTTAAGAGCTTCCATCTTGAAGCTGATTTGTATTCTTCCACTTACATACAGTTCCTACATAGGTCTGCATCATCCTGTACTGGAGTGCTACTGAAATGCATTTCTCCAGAATTCAAAGCAGAGAGTCCCACAATCTCCAAGCAAACCTTCTGAAAAGGCATCAGAGAGCAGAGGACACTATTGTCTTATTTCTACCTCGTTGTTTCCCTAAAAGATTGCTCTGAGACCACACTAGCATAATTCTTCCACTGTACAGGGAGTTTTGTTGAGGGGAAGAAAAATAAACTACTACACAGTAATTTATAAGAAATCACTCATGAACCCATCAATTTAACCTTCATTACAATATATTACTACAAGTGTTTCTATAGTATGACAGAAGACTTACTGGGTAAAAAGATTTGCCCGAGGGCTGAATGTAATCAGAGATAAAACAGAATAAAAACACAACTAGCTTGTTAGTACTGCTATATAGAAACATACGAGGAATTCCTAAATAATGGTGGAACTCATGGGAAAAGATGAATTTTTCTCACAAGCTCTTCTCAGGAAGTCAAGACCTTGCCACATTCATTCAATACAATTTTCACAGTGATATTACCACTGATTTGAGGAAGACATCTGGTTTAGCCCTTGGAAAGATTTTATTCCCCAACACTTGCTTTTTGCAAAGTCTGGTAGAATTTAGTACAGTTAATTAGGGAGACTGAAGGATGAGCAAATGGCTTGAAACTACAAAATTACATTTTCCTTATTCTTTCAGTAGAGATCATGGATTTCTCCAGTTCAACTAAATGCAAAATTCATACACTGCTGCTACGGACAAAGATCAATGACTGAGCTAGAGAGCTGCAATAGCCCCTGGCTACCAAAAGGGACGGTCTGTCTCCTCCGTGCCTTGTGGCATCATGCCAGTGAAGCCCTTTGCCCCATATCTGTGCTCTTGCACTCTTCACTGATCTAATTGCATTCATTAACCCAGAAAAATACTATTTCTTGGGAAACTGTCCTAGTGTTGAGGACAAAGCATTTGTGGTGAACTGGTTTGCTGAGGGATGTGATGGGAGAAATGTCTATAGCACAGGGTGGTGAAAACACACTACTAGAACATCTCTCAGCCAGACTGAACCCAGGCAGTGGTGTTCATTCTTGTAGATGAATTATATAGAGTTTTCAACTAATTTTAATTCTCCAAAAACTAAGTGACTAATCTTTTGACAAAGCATCAAGAAGGATAGTAGCATGGATGAGACCTAAAACAATCAAAGGAAACAGAAGAATAGGAAATAGTGTTTATCAGTAGAAAACAGAGAATAAAATTCTGACTGACTCAAGAATGAGGATGCCTGAAGTAGACTACCTTTATTCTAACTCCTTTTAGTTACATAAAAATCGGAGTTCCTAATTGTTTTTCTATGCTGCTGACTCAGAGGGCCAGAAACACAGCATCGGCTGCAGGCTTGTGGGATAAATATAAGGCTTAATGCTAAAATATTCTTCAATGTGCTGGAGACTGAGAACTGCTGAAGACTTCTCTCTTGCTCATTGCCAAACAGGTCTCGGTTCTCACCCATGGTCCTTATCAGAAGTTCTAATCACAGCACAGCACCTAGCACGCTGGAGGTGCCGAAGATACAGGTCAATTGACAGTCGTAAAGACAAAGTTTACTTTCCATGTAGGCTTATAGCCCATTACTGACAATTCTATGTCTGTAATAATCAGGTACCATAGAGAGAATTTCATTAACCAAAGTCTTTTTTCTATGTACGAAATAGGCCAACACATTAACATTCACACAGACACTTGAGTCTGCACCTGTATATCCAAGCAGATTTAAACTAGATCTAGATCTCAAATCCTGTTTGCTCCCCACACCATTAAATTCCTTTGATTTCTTCTTCTACGGTACCTACCTCAAATTTTTACTTTAATCCTCTTGACGTGTATGCAGTCTCACCTGTAGAGCCCTGTCTCTGGGGAGAGGCAGAAGTTGGGTCCTTTGTTGGCATTCATCTCTGTCTCAAGTTTTGTTTGGCTCCCCCCTTTCCTCCCCCCAAACTTGTTATATTGCCATGGATTGAGCATTTCTTGGAATACATCATCTCATTGCTATCTGTCAGCCTAGGCTGCCTTCTGCTTAAGACATATGGAGAGGCATTCTTTCTCCTTGAGGGGTGACCAAGCAGACAAGGCCTGTAGTGCAATCTCTCTTCAGAAAAAAATGTTAGGAATTGCAGGGCCTCAGAATAAGCTCTGGGGAGCCAAAGTGGATAAAATTGCAAAAGTGCAGACAGAAGCATTTCTCTCCACTGATCCAAACAAAGTTTACTGAAGCTGATGATTAATATTGCTCCTTAAAACAATTTTTTTATCATCAACTTTTGCTAATGAAGTTGGCCTGCTGGCGTGGTGAAAGGACAGCCAGTCAGGGCAGTCAACTTCCAATTTGCAGTTGGAACATGTCTCCTCCGGGTATGCGACCAAAGATATCCGGAGTTCAACAATTCTGCTGCTTTGCCAGCAAACTGATCCAGCCAACTGCTAATCTGTTCTTCAAGATACCATGGTCACATAAGATAACATTCAGAATTCCATTAACCTAGAAGATTTCAACCACTTTTTCCTTCCACCTCACAAATAAAAGTAAATGAGATCAAGTTTTTCCTCACATATTATTCTCACCATATTTGTTGTGTTTCAGGTCTGTTTCTTGTCTGAATCATTAAAGTGCCTTGATGCACAACGGATTAAGTACTTAAATAAATAGTTCGCTTTTCCTCTAAATTGCAAAAGCGATTTCAATTTTTTAAGCTGTTCACAGAAAACATTTTAAAAAAGGTAAACAACTTATTCATTGTGGAAATACAGAATATATTTTTGTGTCCAACTTCTCTAAAAATGTCTATAAATGCCTGTAGAAAAAGGAAAAAGTTGTAAAAAAAATTTTTTCTTTTTTTTCTTCCATGCTTGTTTTATAGAGGCATATTAACTCTTTCATATTCAATGGGCACAAGCTTGAACTACTCAGAAGCAGACTGGCAGGGCAGACAGGTATTTTCAATGACCCCACTGCAAGAAAGTTATATGCCAGAGGGAACATCCCTACCTGTTTGAACCGTGAACACTCCCGAGAGAATAGAGGAGCAGCTCTTGGACTTAATTCATCTGCTGCCTAGAAGGAGGAGACCCAGGTAGGAGACTGCCTTACTCCTCTTCTAGCACTCTAATCCAGTACTTGTCTAGCAGTCTGTCTTTAGAAACAACACAGAAATATTTGTTTAGATACTGTTTATTTCAGCATGAAAGATGCTGGCCAAACATTTCCCTTATGTTATTTTTATGCCCCAGGGCAGTCTCAGATGGGGATTGATGTCATTTGCTTGAAATATTTGCTATAAAATAAAAGATGTTTATTTTTCAGGAAATCCAGCATGACAAATGCAGAGAGGCTGAACTTAACACTCTCTCTAGTGGCCAGCACATCCTGCTCTCTAACTACACTTCACATCTGGTTTTGCCCTGCAGTCTTGCCACAACTCAAGAGTCACATTCATATTCTGAAGTATTTGGAGACTGAAGCCTACCACCCTGGGCTCCCTGCAGAGCTAACTTAGAGAAAACATCATCTCTAAGAGCGGTTCCACTCGGACAGCTCTACTGACCAACCTTATTTATTCCCACCATCTTCACAGAGCAAATGGACTCCTAATTTGAGAGGTTTATACAGATGCTTCAGGTTAGGCAGAATTTAATCCATAAAGTCATCTCAAATCGAATACCAGGTAACTCAACATTACACCCACTGTGACCTCTGACACTCTTAAAATAAATCTCTGCATAAATCAATAAGAACAGTCAATAGGAATCATTGGATAAAGATCCTATTTCCCCTTTTAAAATCCTGACTTGACTTAAATATCTTGTTCAAATTTACTCCCTCTTGCTCCTGCATTTCCCAGCTAATAGTATCATCCCTGATAAAAGTATCTAGTTCATATCCCCTCCTGGGCTGAGAGCAGCACCAGGTCCCCACACCCTTAGACTGGGCATGCGAAATCACAGTGCATTCCAGCACAGGGCTTCCCTTCAGGCCAGGGTCCAAATCTGATGGATGCTTTCAGATGACAGGCTCCATACACAGAAAAGCACTTCATATTTCCAAAAATATAACACCAAAACGCATCTTGTAATGAATTATAGGTGCAGTTCAAGCCTCACAATTACATCTGCATCTGCTCAGTCGTGTTTGCCAACAATATATCATAAATACTTCACTGCTGACTCTAGCTGTCGTTTCCACTGTAAAAGTACTTTATTGCCAAGGCTATGCTTGTTAGCCAAACTATAGATGAGAAAATTCTTCACCACTTTTTCCAAATATGAGGTTTAAAAAAAAGTTGCAAATCTTCAACCCATTTGAAAAGGTTGGAAATTGTAAGCGCAGTATCAGTAGCTTACGCTTGCAAATTTAATTTTAGAAATACCACTAAAACACCAAAATAAACATTTGTAAGTGTTAACATTAAGAGACAGAACTCCTGGAATAAACTGATGGGCAAAACTTTTTCCCTGGTAACCTGACTAATGAGCTTTCCATATTGTAGAGAGAAAAAGAAACTCCAGGATGGAAAACATGAAGTAGCTTTGTAAGTGCAATAAAGGAATACAAAGTCTATTTCGGATAAAGGAAGAGAAATAATGTTGAGGAAGAAAAAAAAAATAGACCTTGGTTTGAGCATGTGAAATTAGGCAATGACATTAAGATACTTCACAGAACACTTTATGTATGTTTCTGTATTCTCAGCTCAGAGATTTCTTAAGCCAAGTGTATCTAGTACATTTAGTAACAGCTATATATTTCCCTATTTTATTTTTTAAAAATATCTACATCTACCTTTGACAAACATTTCTAAAGTAATTCAGGGCCCTTTTTCTCCCTCTGCCAAACATTAGCTAGGAAAGCAAATATTTTCACAATAACCTCTGTCGTACTATACAAAAAACCAGAGGGATTCAATTTGATTGGAGTCTCACAGGCCTGTGGATTGCTTCTCATGTAACTGTCTAGATAGGAGAGACAGGCTATATAATACATATCTAACATAAAGGAGTAGTAAGGATACTCCTCACAAGACATTATTTACTGCTGTCATAACACTCCTCAAAGTGAATGACAGAGTATAGTTGCTGATTTTAATAATTTTCCTGACATGGAAATAATTCCATTAATTCACAAATATGCCAGTTTTCAATTTCTCCCTTCTGCTAGCAAATGGGAAACCTGGAGTTAGAGAGGTCTTCTGTACTAGTACAAGAATAATTTCTCCCTTCTGCTAGCAAACGGGAAACCTGAAGTTAGAGAGGTCTTCTGTACTAGTACAAGAAAGATCTAGTACCATGATAAGAAGAAATGAATTTAAGCTAGTATACAGGAAATTAGTAAGTATATTGTGGCCTAATTGATAAGAAGAAATGAATTTAAGCTAGTACAGGAAATTAGTAAGTATATTGTGGCCTAACAGTAACCAATCACCACCTGATAAATCTGCATGAAAAGCAAAAAGGCTACACAATCTAAACATAACATGGGAAAACAAAGTTATGCTAAGAAACATAAGAGCGTTGAAGCACAAGCAGATGATTGGGAATGCAGCAGGAACAACCATGACGAACCCTATGGTAACTGCAGAGGGTGTTAAAACAGTTGCAGACAAACATGAACCGCAGCCAGACATGCAAGGGAGAAAACTGATGAAACAGAGGATCCCTTACATTTGAGAAGGTAAAAGGGCAGCGTATTAACTAAAAATAAAAATCCAGGAAAATTTCTTTAGTGATATTTCTACAGCATGTCATTTCTTTTTATTAAACAAAACCACCAAACCACCTCACAAACCACAAAACCGTTGGAATACAGTTATTGGTCTGCATAAAACCAGCAATTCAGAGTAATTCTATGCAGGGACCTTGCTCTTATTTCCCCTTCTCCTCCAATTAGATCATTTTCAAAAAGCGCTTACCCAAATTAATGATGGGACAAGACACTGACCATAGAGCTATTAAGCCTGTACTGAAAATGCATTACAGAGTAGCACAGTGACACAGGCACTTGCTGCACGCTGCTGACAAGAGATGTGTGCCTTTGCTGTGACTGCATCCAAAACACAAGGAAAAAGTGATTTAGGTTCTCAGGGTCCTGAGCTGATTGCAATATATCAGCTGAGAGAGCTCTGAAAATTCAAGACATGTTCTTAGAGGTCACAATCACATTAGAGTATGCTAGGGATTGGAAGGGACCTCAAACGATCATCTAGTCCAATCCCCCTGCCAGAGCAGGAACATTCATACAACACAGCACAGCTTATGTTTGTTTAACTTTACTTGTATGTTTTAGATCGCTTGTTTGTCAGCCACAAAAGTTACTTGCATGACCATAAATTGTAGTTAAAATGGCAACTTTCCCAGCATCACACAGGTTTCCTTACAGCTACAGGTTTTCTGTAAAATATATAGCTGGAAAGATGATGTTCCACAGTTAGTTTTTCCTAATGCATAACAGACCAAGCACACTGAGCTACATTACTTACTATACAGGCTGTACAGGAATATCAGGAAGACATTTTTATGAGATATGGTTATTATTAAAACATAACCATATGCATATTAATTACAACTGTTCATCAGAGGACATTCAAAATATTTGTGCTCCAGACCGTGAAACAATTACCGTATGAAAACTCTTCAATGTTTATTCTAGCCTGCTTTGCCCTAGTGCAGGGGTTACACGTATTTGTTGTCAGAGGCAAGCATTATTTTCTCTAATGGATTGGCATTTCCAGGTCACATAGGGGCAATCTATAACAGCAATGTTTCAGGCACTTACTGTGTTATGCAATCAGCGCTGGGCTAGTTCAGCCTGGAGCCATTCAGGGTTTGGAGACAGTTTAGCTGACTGCCAGGGCAAAGAAAGCAAGCTTGCAGAAAGAGATTGATTTCAATAAATGATAAACTCACACTCGCTAAATGCCTAACATTTCTAAATCAATTAGAGCAAGGCAGAGATGAAGTGATACATGACATCTGCTCAAAAAAAACTTTGAAACTATTATTTTCAGAAGCTTAATTTCCCTTTTTGATGTAGTTGGAATAATATTTGCTTCATCAAGACTAAACCATCCAAGTCCAGGGCAGGAATATTAAGTTGCATGAATAGTTTTGACAGTTTTTACTGGGGCTATTTTTGTGATAGGAAACAAATTTTAAAAGTAAGCTCAGGCTGTAAGAAAGGTGTGTTTGCCTTCTCCCCAATTTCTGGATTATATATTCACGTTAAAAAAAAAAATTAGAAACTTGCCAAAGGACTGGGTAGTAGATTCAGAATGCTAAAACTCAAAGTGTGACACAAAGCTCCCTAGATCCAAGCAATTTTATCTCTCCAAAGATCTTCCTTTTCTCCCATCACCTCTGTTCTTACAGCGACTGTGATCACTGCAGAACTAGACAGGGAAAACTTTTTCCTTGAAGGGTGGTTTTTGCAACATGTTTTTTCTAGACCATGACTGGGGTATTTTCCCCCTTTTTTTCTTTTTGGTAAAACATGAACTTTCACACAGAAATGATTGCCTAAATGACAATTCACTACAACTAAAGATGAAAAATGAAAAAAACTAGACACCAAAAAAAGCTAGAAGCCCCTTCTTCTTGACACGAAGAATTTATTATTTTCAGCAAAAATCGTTTTGCTAATCCTTCCCCTTTTCACCAATCCTGTATGCACTAAACCACATCTCTCAAGTGAGTGGCACTGAAGAGCTGGTAATAACTTAACCCAACCTCATAAAGACTCACCTTTTACTACTGTGTTTATAATTCTGCAAGGTAACTTTAGCTCCTCAAAGTAAACATTACAGAGATAAATCACTTCTTAACAAACAAAACTACTATCGTCTACATAGAGCTTACTACTGCCTTCATACAGCATTTCCCAGAATGCTTCTGGCCTCTGCTTCTTCATCTCATAAGATGCCCATAAGAGGCATAAATAGTCCTCAAGAAACCAGGGAAGTGTTTAAAACACTTCAAAAGCTACCATGGAAATAAGAATAAAGCAAGCAAAAGATCAACTGTCAAAAAGGTAGAAGGCATGATGAGGCAGGCTTTCATATCAGCCATGAATTTTGTATCAAGTGAGATACTACAAAAAGTTTACAAAGGTAATGTAAAAGCTATAAAACAACTTTCAGACTGATGTGACCTAAACAAATGTTTAGGTTGCAGCCGACTGCAATACAATGGTCTGCTTCCTCTAGCATGCAAAGGTTAATAACTTCCTCAGTGAACAATCCTAGTATGTTTGCAGAGTGTTAACATGGTGGAAGATGCAGGAGATAAATTTTACAAGTACTCTACCTCTTCATCTCACCACCGAGGATCACAGTGTATTTGGAAATATTCTTTGGAGGCTAATATTAAAGCCTATAACAGCCACAGCACACAACAACGATGCTCTCATACTTCGTCTTCTTGCTCTTCAGCAGTGGAAGTGCACTGAACTCACCTCACATATTGAAATATATGAGAGATTTCAGGCTACAGCCTGATCATCTCTCTTACAAGTCACTGTACCCTGAACAAACAGATATGGGTATAAAGAACGAAGCAAAACAAAATGAACTTGTACCTCCTTAACTGTGCTAACAAACCAAGTGTTACATCTTGCTTCACTGTTGACAAATGCAAATGATACACCTTGGCACCACATCAAATTGCAGAAGTCTCAAAAAAGTGGAACTGAACTGCCAGGAACCTGCAGCCTCACAAGCAGTCATATCCATACATACCATCTCCAGGCAAGAAGGGCAAGTAATTTTTAAAAATTTGAAAAAGGAAATTAAAATTCTAGCTACAGGTAATTTAAGATTATTGGCTAACACTAGGAAAATTACGATAAAGTTAAACAGATGGTATGAGTTAAACTACTGCATTTTAAATTGATGTTCCAACAGTTGAAAAGATAAAGAAACTATTCCCGAGACTAAAATGTACAGTTGGAAAGGCAAGTATAAAAGATTTATACCATATACTTTTGGAGCCGAAAAAAGGTGGAAATACATTAGATTAAGAAAGCAAATGAACATAAGGAAAAACACCTACTAGTATTCTGCTCTGGACAAATCTGTTTCAACCAAATCTCAGTCTAAAACTTTATCAGCACTGAACATGTACAGAATTCCACTGAAGACAATCGGACATAGTTATATTTTCAAGTGTGTGTTAGATCAGGGCCTTACCTCCCAGGGAGAACTGTTTGCTCAGCAGTCAAATTGCTCACTGCTGAGCAAGATACTACTTCTGTCCTTTACTGCAGCCACCGTGGTCTCTTTTTATACCATAAAGCTTCTACAAATCTGCTATCACAAATGTTTTGTACTATCCAGTACACACACGCTGTCATCTCAATTGGCCCAATTTGGCTTTCAGTCAGTACCTCCCAAATACAGTCCCTATCATTTTGAAGTTAGGAGCAATGTTTTTTGTTGACAAACTTGTAATGACAAACACTAAGCTGATGATATAAATTGCTTAGTTTGATATCTAACAGAAATCAGCATCACTGCTTAAGTCAGTGGAACTAAGGCAAGATAAACAGTTGAAAGTCTAGCTTACATGTACATTATGAAAAAAACAAGACTCAATCACAACTCTTCCCTTCCCCGTGCCCCCACTTTGGGCTTCAATACAGGAGAAAACTAAATTTTTACCACAAGTTTATGGAACAAAATGTTTTCTCTGAAATATATACCCTAATAAAACTTTTTTAGAATAAACACTGTAGCACATTAGAAGAGTTATCGCAGTAAAACAGCTGCCAGATTTCAACTGTATGACCCAGGCAAAACCTTAAGATGCTTTCTTGCACAGTGTACCTTGGAGACTTCATAAATATCTGAATTATTACATTTTTCTTGTGTTTTTCCTGTCTCCCTTGTACCAGCACTGGCATGTACATGAGGGAAAAGAAAAATAGAAACCTGAGAAAAAAGGTTGCATTCCTAAATAATGAAAAACTTAAAGAGTTGTAGGCAATGCAAGTAGATGCCAGAGAACTGGCACATACAGAGCCTGGAAAGCTTCTCAATGTCCATTTATTTTTGATCTAAAATATTGGTATCTGCTACCACAGAAGTTCCTCAGTTCATTCAGCAGCACACAAGGAAGACATCACAGGAGGGAGGTGGGGAGGAAAAAAGAAAAAAGGAAGAAGAAAGCTTAGTGTTTGTGTGTCAACCAAGCGCTCACTTTTGAGGAAAGAATGATTTCACAATTAAAGTGTGCTCAATGGGGACCCTGGAGATTTGAGTTTAGTTCTTGTCTCTCTCACAGAGAGACGTGCCTTAAGCATGTCCTTAGGCAAGATGCTACCCTACCTTTTAAATGGAAACAGTATTTTCCAGCCTTTTGCCTCCAGTCTTCTTCATTTCTGCAGCAGACTCCTAACGACAGAGCTCAGTACTTAGCAGCATTTGGCATGAACAGTTGCTGGTCTGGCTCAGGGCATCAGCTCAGGAACAGCAGAGAAATAAGCCATCTGAACACCCAGCACCACTGCAACATCTACCACAGCATCTTCAGTCTAACAAAGTAACCCCCGAGGCAGATACTTAGATTATCCAGTTCTGGGAAATCACACTACCACATGGTGTACATATACAGTTTTGTTTCCTAATTGTGAGCCCTCTTATTAAGCAATTTCTTTTGAAACTAATTCCTCAGTTTTAGAAAAGACTCAGTAAGTTGAACTGATTATCAGGAGACTCTCTCCAAGCATGCACAGAGCTGAGCTTAACTCTGAAGAATATGAATTACCTTATCCATGTAGTTAGTCATGCTTGCTAAAGATGACTTTCAATAATACAATGAAAATTGAAAAAAAACATAAATAGATGAAATTCCATATTCACGCCATCACAGTTGCACTATTAATGTGATCCAACAAAAATGTGAATTTGGATCTGACATCCTGTGTCCATCGCTCAAAAGCGGCAACTATTCATCACTGTAAGAAACAGTATCTCAGCTCTATTTGCAAATTCCAGCACACTGCCCTGGAAAGCTCTGCTTAATTCTATGCTGGAAACGTGGATTTGCACAAAGATAAAGTACTTCGAATACACATACAGCAAGTTATCAGGATCTCCAAGATCTATGCAGAACATATGAAATGCAGGAACACAGAAAATTGATAGATGGTTGATGCTATCAACCATATACTCAACTCATTTGGTGGATAGAAACACCATTTTAGGAGAATACAATAAAATTAATCCTGACTTCATCCTCTACTAACTGCTCTTGCTTTTTTCCCTATCTTATGGTCTAAATATACAATCTTGTATCTATATTTGTTGTTATCTGAAAAGAAATTTTAGTCACTCTAAAGCTGAGTGCCAGAGAGCACAAAAATTACCTTGAAAACTTCAGAAGGAAATGACTATAATAAATGTGAAATGTCTTGCTCTAAAATTACGTTCCTTCACATATCTTAACAGTAGATAGGTGTACTACATTTCATGACTTAAATCAGAATTTAATTTCACTTTTAGGGTCAGAAAATATATATCAATATTTTTATATATTATATGCATACAGGTGTGTGTGAATCCATAACATATGGAATGCATTTTGTCAATATAGGACTGATTTTTCAGCGTCTGCTGCTAATCTTTCCATTAGCATGTCAAAAATTAAAAGTCAAAACTGGAACCCTAGTCAAACATTGTCAACAAGTTTTGGGGTCACTTAATGTAATGCATACTTACAACTAAAGCTTATTATTTGCCATTTAAGAGTAAAAGCATTAGAAGAGGATTCATCAGCTTCCCATTAGGAAATAGATTGAATAACCAATCTATCTATCGTATACAAAATTGCACTAATATCACTGCAAATGCACTAAAAACATTAGATAAGGAAAATAGCTTAAGGAAGTGTTACATCATAACTCTACTGTTTATCATTTTTCTGTTTGAATTACATAAAGTGAAACCAAATGCTTTGGCAGATTTTAAACAGCAAAAATAAAATGCTCTAATATTCACATTCCAGTTCTGAATGGGAATGTACTTTGAAGTTCTGTAATTCTCTAAAACAGAATTTCAAGTCTCCTTATAGCTCTGATGATATATATGTTTGTTCAAATTCATGACAGTGGAATGGCATTTAGCTGTGTTTTTACTGCAAAAACTTAAAAATAATTTTTGGCAACTGTGTACTAAAGGCTGATAAGACACTGATCTGAGTCACAAGGCACCTTTTTGCAGAGATGTTGTTAGGTTGGGTTTGGGTTTTTTTGTTGTTTTTGTGAATACTACTTGATCACTATCTTTTATATATTAGTCATAGATTATTTCTTTTTCCCCTTTAGTACAGTTTAGAGATTATAAATTAAACTGATCTAACCTATAGGAATCATAAAACTTAAAAAATTCAGAAGTCCAAGTTCACGCAAGAGTGACACAGAGATCCCAAGTGGAAGTAAACTCGGTGAAATGGTTTATGCACCATTTTCCTAATACTAAAGTGTTTTAGAGGAATTTTAAAACCCCTAATTAATATTTTAGGCTTAAAATAACCTCTTGAAAGTAGGGTTTAGGTGAAGGAGAGATGGGATATTATATTGCATTCTGGGAGTTCCATTAATATTAAGAGAAAATTTTCAATTTAAAATATAGGAGTAATTCAAGCTTACTATTGAAAATTGCTCTAATTGCAGCTCAAGTTGTTTTATAAATTTCAATTAGGGAAGGCTTGCAATTTAAGCAACTAAATCATCCAGATGCTGCAGTCATGACACACAGAAGTCTATGAAACAAGTCCCAAATTTGTTGATCAAGCAGGACTCCCCTATAGCAAATCATCCTAAGCTCTGTACTTTCAGGGGTAATTTATACAGGTTAGTATAAACATGAGCCATTAAGTGAATAAACTGTCTCATTTATTTGTTCATCATGACGATACAATTTCTGCTATGAAAAATCTTCACTTATGAGACCTAGAATTTTACTTTTTCCTTTTTCCTGAAGCAAAAATTAGCACAAAACAGTGAACTGGGAGGAAGCAGCATGGGGAATATGGGATGGCACAGGATAGAACAATATGCGATTGAACCACGACAAATACATGTTTTGAAGAATCACCACACATAAAGGGCACCCAAACAAACCTAAGCTTTTTAGTTCATCATTCATTTGATGTGATTATCACTGAATACCTCATTTAGAAATAGATATATGTATCTAAATAAAAATAAAATGAACTCAAAAACAATAGTTTAAAAGGAGATTCAATCAATCAGCTATGGTACTGACTTACAATCAATTACATTTTTTATCCACAGATGGAAACTTAAAAACCCAGCCTAAAAAATACAATAAACAAGCTACTAGAAACTGAGAAACTGCTCAGATAAAAACGGGTAAGTAACATGCACAGGTACATAATATAGCAATATTAGCAATATTATCAGATTTAAACATGTTTTAGTTACAACATATAGCCCAAAGCAGCTAAGTTTAGAGCCAGATATGTTGCTTAATATGCCTAAAAAAAGAAAGAACAAGGGAGGAGTGGATTCAGAAAATAAAAAGAACTAAAAAAAAAAAAATCATCACATTCACCAAGTTATATCTTTCTGAAACCTTCCTTTTCAGGCCAAACTTTCCAATCAATGAGTAACCATCTCCAAGTCAGAGAACTCACCTAACTAAAGCACTATCTACGATGTACCAGTTTGGGGATCAGCACTTGCTTGGATGATAAAAAAATATCTGACATATGCAGAGTTAGAAAAATGTCTGAATATTTGCAATATCCTGACAGACTGCATCTACCACAATGTATCAGAATAAAACTGTAACTACAACGTAAATGTGCACTGAGGATACAAAGATTTCTTTTCCCCTTCATTACATATGCATGCTCTATCAATCTGGGCTTATCTGTCACACGAGTAAGTCGCAAAAAATCTTGGTTGAGACAATCTAGTGCAGAGTAGGACAGTTACAAGTACCCACCAGCACATCCCAGAGCTTTGGTTTCGCTAATGCCTCACCCCTGCCGGCGTGTAGGCTCTCTTTCCAGTGCAGGGGACACAGGGTTTGTAAGGGTATTGCTACCCGATGCAAGGGGGAAATGACCTCATCCTTCTGTGCATCCTTCGTAGTTGTCATTGTCTGTCAAATCCAGGTAATTTCATAGTCTTGACAAGAGACAGAAGCGCCTTGCAGGCTTGCCAAATGGCCCGGACACTTGCAACTCTTACCAGCACTAATTTGATATTAAAGTTTCAGCTCGTTCCATTCTACAAGTAAAGGTCATATTTCAAAAACAATTTTATTCTAAATCCGAAGACAAGCCAGAGATGCTGAGCATTTCCCTCCCGCCCAGCCACTGACCAGCAAACAACAAGGAGATGTTAGCCCCAAGAGTTACAAGTCTCACAGCTAGAGCATTTCACAACAGTGATTTTGAAGAAACAATTTGAGGCACCTTCGCAAAGATACAGCACATCTTTTCCATTGGCTCAGGGAGAGGGCAAGAATTATACACTCCTTAAGCATATAAAGGTCAAAAAAAATTGTGGATTTTAAGACTGACCTTTGCTGCTCATATGAGACTTCAGGAAAGAACATTTTCTATAAAATATTGATAAAGTAGGCCTTAAAAAAAAAGCTTAGCAAAAACCTCAGTAATATAAGTCCAATTATCAAGCATAAATCCAGCAAAGAGAGCACAGCTTTTTCTCAGAACTGCAGCATGCCTGTGACACTCCTGTCTATTGGGCAACACCAGGGACAACAACAGCTCAACTAAACAGACACAAACTTGCACCCCGACAGCCCTGCAGCTGGGGTGGCAGATTTAGCACCCAGTGGGTAACTCACGCCCAGCTACCAGGAGAGTACAGTGAACTCAACCTGAAGCCCTATCCCAAGGGAATAACTGAAGTTACCCTGATGACACCTTCTACTGATCATCACCCTTCGACTTTTCTGGTAAACAGAGCCCGAGCAGCACTTAAATTTGTTTTAAAGCTCTGCCCTATGGCAAAGGCAGAATTTCAGGGCATATAAATAATCTCTAGAGATCCTCTGGTTAAAAATCCTGTACTCATCAGCCTGGGTGCACATCAGAGTGTAGTTACCAACTGCCTCGGAAGACCCACAGTGAAGATAACTGCTATCTCAATTGTATACAGGTATTCAATGATTTTGTATATAAGAATTCTATACCTCACTGGAAAAAAAGAAAAGGAAAAATAGATCAAAATGAAAAATTACAATATACCTAATTAGCACACTTACTGAACTACAAAAGAAACAAACTCTGGGAATGACACAGGCATACAGCGAATACTTACGCAAACAAAAGCACGTTGTACTAGGGAAGCCAGCGGCACAAGCCCCGTTGTCTAATCCAGCAACTTTTGCAGAGAGCTTTGATTATTGTTATCTGTGTCAGCATGTCAATGGAAAGAACTTTCTATTTTCCAACCACTTTTTGAGATTAGCTTTTTTTCTTAAGTGTTCCACTAATTGTTTTTTCTTCACTTACATCAGCAGGAGACCCAATTATAGCTCTATCTTCAATTTGCAATAACCTCCTTTTTAAATAGCGTAAGTCACCTTTTCACCTTTTATTACAGAGATAGCACAAAGGTCTGATAGAGAAATACTGCAAATCCTAAATTCCATTTTTCAGAAGCAGGATTTTATAATTGTTGGTCACTTTCCTTGATTTAATTTAAATCACATTTACATCCTAATTTGACCTAGAAGAAACTATTGCACAGCCATAGTTTTCTGCATGTAGTTTTAGGTTTTTAACATTGTATAAACTACCTCTTATTTTTATCATTTTTTTTTCCTCCAGAAGTCTAAGCATCACTGAATCTATTGTCACTAACTGAATTATTTTATTTATTTTTTTTTTTATAAATAAGTAGGCCATCCATCCTTGGGCATGCAGACTGTTAACCTTGAAAGCTACTGTATGAGGCTGACTGATATGTATTGGATACACAAAGACAAATAAAACTGGAGCAGTCTTTAGTTGGAGTAAACTCCCAAGATACTATTAGCTGTGATTTCAGAAAGACAGCTCTCACTTCCACCTGTGAAATGCTTTAAATGTATTTGAGAAACAATGACAATAAATGAAAATTAAGTGCTCATTCATTTTGGGAAACTGATTCACCAGGAAACCATGCAGTTTTCATCTTAAAAACAAGCTTATAAACAGTTAATAGCTTAACAAGTGTTTTCAAATAGCTTATGTAAGTTGAATCATTGAGGAGACCCGTTAACAATAATTAATATTATTGAAAAGGAGTTTTGTAAGCTTTGAAGAAAAACGAGCCTGACTGAACTCCACTCAGGACAAACTCTTTGAACTCAAGATAAAAGACTCACTGTACTCACCATAGAAAGGCAGGTTAAAAAGGGATAGGACTGAAATCTTTAATGTGCCAGAGAAACTAGCAGGATAGTGCTCTCACTTTTCAGATGGTAAATCCTTTGAAATAATGGTAAACACTAGAAGATGACTAGTAAGGTTAGCAATTCTTCACTGAAGTAAACGAGTTTACACCTGCAGATAATTTGGCTCTAAAATGGGAGACTCACTTCTAAAAGCAGCGCATTTTTTTTAAACTAGTGATGAAAAGCAGCAAGACACTTCGTAGCTAGGATTTAGACTTTCTTACAAAAGGCAGAAATGATCCTAATGCTTCCCCCTTCCACCTTTGAGACTTTGAGTCTGATTGAATAGCCTCAACTCTTCAGCTACCAAGTCAAAGTATGAGATCCAGGGACCAGGCAGAGTAAGAACTGTCATCCCAGGCTCTGCATTCCCATCTCTCATGGGCTGGGACCCTTTCTACAATTCAGCCTTCTTGCCTCTCTGAAGCACAGAGGGCTTCATGCAGCAAGTTCTGCTGCTCTCCCCTTCCCACGGGCCATCAGACAGCTAATCCTGTCTCTGCCTGCTGCAGATCTTAGTGGAATCTTTCTAACAGGAAGGCATGGTTGCTAAAGGTTTTTTCAAGTTACTCTTTGATTCTGCTGCGCTTTCACATCCTTAGGAAGGAAGCATAGCAAACTGAAGCACCTTCCAACAGGTGCATGTTTACAGTGACCAGGAAGAGAAAGATAAAAGGAAGGAAAGAAAAGAAAAAGTCCTAAAATCTTAAAACCTAGTTTCTGATATTTATCTTGATCTACTAGGAATCGCAACTTAAATTCAGCATTAGAACAGTAGGCAAGAGTAAGTATTTAAATACGTTTCAGAAGAGGAAAGCTAATAATTCAAAAACCAAAGAAAATCCACAAAGCTAAAATCCGCAGTAGGAGCATAATACACACCATCCAAGCCAAGGATTGAAAAAAACCACGCTTCCTGGTTCAGTTGGAAAAAAAATAAGTATCAATGTTGCTACACCTTCTATTGCAGCCTTACACTCTAAATATGTAGTAACATATATAGGAGGGCACCAGGAGTATAGCACATATACACCAAGACTACTCAGAAGATTAGTTTAATTAATTTAGCACTTTAATAACATCTTAAAATACTTCAATTTTGTGAGTTGCACTGGGGGGAAGGAGGTGCTTTCTAAGGCATTCTACTACACAAAAATTACCTGCATTTCTTCTGTTCCAGGCCAAACTAATGCGAAATTCACCAAGTCAAGATCTTTAAACCACACATGTCCCTGCGTGCCAGTGGTCAGCAGTCACGAGCAGTTTTGATGCAGCTCAGGTTCATGGAAACAAGTGTTTCGGGCTCCCTGCTGACTCAGGCAAGCATCAGAGCCTCAGAGAGCAGTCTCTTCAGTTTCCTAAGGGGCAGCCAAGTACAGAAGGAGCTTTTTGTTTAACTGCTGTATTATGCCTGTTTCCCTCTTTGAAGAACTTTATTTGTATACTTTTTACAAAAATAAGTTAAATATTATTGGAAATACACTACCAGGAATGTATGCTTCTTGTAGCTGAACTGACTGTGCTGGCTATGGCATCTGAAAGCACTAAACAAGATTTGAAAGCACAGCGTATGGGAATCATTTTTGATGCATGATAGACCAAGACAGATATTATATTCCAACCTAAAAAGAACTAAGTATCATTTTCACTGCCACTGTCAGTATAATTAATAAATAACACTTACCACATGGTGACATGGAGACAGAAAGGGTCAGCACGGAGAAAGCAAAGTGAGTGGCAGCAGCACGACAGGGCCTGTCCTCCTGTCTGGCGCACACACATCACCATCAAGCAACGGAGAGAGGCAGAACAAAGCAGTTTCTGTGCTGACTGACTGACGCAGCACACGCACAAGGAACCATAATAAACCTTATAAACTGGAGAAGAATCTTGGCCCACTCCATGTCCTCAGACTCCTCAAGGAAGGACAGCTTCACCAGCATCACGCTCCATGGCTATCAACCCTTGGTAATTCAATCTTCAATCTTCGGTAATTCTTCGGCAGATCAGGACGGCAGTTACTACTCACAGCAAGACTCCTGCTGACAAGTTTCGATACCAACTTCAGGCCACAAAAAAACCTGTTTTTACTGCCTTTGGGGATGCTGAAGTTGCCAGCCAGCGGCAGCCCACATCCAGAGCTCCCTCAGCACGGCGGGTGCATGCCAAGGATGCCCGGCCTGGCACCAGGCCTGTACAGGGCAAGCCTCAGCCCACCAAGAGAAATGACGACTGAGAGACCACAGCTCTTCTGAGAGAAAAGGCAGCAGTGCCTGCAAATGCCCTCTTCTAAGGACGGATACAGGTGAAAGGAATTGGGCTTCCCAGCCTGTGGGAGGGACCCAATTTTGCACAGCTGCTGGAGCACAAGTGGCTATGACCTGCAATCAGGAGAGTGAGGTGGGGTGAGAGCCTGGCTTTCTCACCAGGAGGAAGCAAATGCAAAAGAGGGATTCAAGGCTGAAAAAACAACAGGTGTGAGATTTGCGTTACACCACAGTAGCTGTAGCTCAAAGCCAAGTCCAGCTGGGGTTGTGTGGCAGCCTGGCACCCACATATTGGTTTGGGGGCCTGGCCATGCCCACAGACCCCAGGACCCCCCCTCAGGCCCTGACGCCCCAGCCACAACAAACCGTAACAGGACAAGTATCTCCTCAAGGAGCTTGGAGCTGGGGGTGAAGCAGACAACACAGCGAACTACCCCCATACCCTCCCCAGGAGCACACAAATTGCACTAGTCTATCCCCCTGCTTTTATTAAAATACAAATAAAACTAAAGTGTGTGGGAAGCTGCAAAATTTGAGGTAGGTTGCAGTTTATATTGGCCAAATTAACAGCCAAATGTCACACAAATTGACGAATACCTTCATCTATCCTTTACTTGTAGTCTTTCAGAAAAATAATTGTGTGTTTCTAGTCAGAGGCACGCTCCAGGTAACACATCCTTCTCTCTTCAGCACACTAGTCAAATAATAACCTAATAATATGCTGGTGTATATGCAATTGGTTACTTACATGAAGCACATTCTAAACAGCACATGTACATAAACCAGAGAGCACATTGCTGGTAGCCAGTGAATCTCCCTATTTGTCCAAAAGCCTGCACTCACAGAGAAAACACATTCCCAAGGTATCCCTGTTGCTGTAGCGTTGCAGGAGGGACAACAGTGAAATCCTGATGGCGCTTTGTTCACAAAAGCTGTGACACAAGCAGTTCCTATAACTCTAATGGAGGCTGAGCACATCTGAAGCAAATAAACTCGGCCATTAGGTAATCACAATCCAGTGATGACTTTCATAAGTTCGTGATAGCATTGTGGTATATGCAATAAATAGATTTTAAAAGCTGGAAAATCTGCTGAGCTTAAGTAAAGTACTGCATATGCTGTGAAATCATTGATAGCTATAGACGAGCTATGGAGCAAGGTAAGCTTATGGAGTTTTAATGTGTGATTAACTTTTGACTTGTATCAAAAGGAAATTTCTTTTCAAGGAATTTCATCCATGAATTTTCCAGAGAACTGCTTCAGACTGATATGCTTGTGTTGTATTTTATTTCCAAAGCTCCCTGCACTGTTCCTGTAATTTCAGCTTCCCCACAGGGGTACATTTTCTCAGGAGATCTCCTCAGGAGATTTTGGGTTGCATAGCACTCCCATTTTTCCACTTGAGAAATCTGGAAAGAAATGTTTGAATAAATGCACAGTTTACTGTGCACCACGAATAGTACCCTGGGATGCACTGTGTGACAGCTTTAAATCACACAGCTCAGTTCCTGAGCACACAGAGGTGCATTGCAATCCCTGTATCGCACACTACATGCGCACAGGCAGTGCTTGCCAAGGATGTCTGAAAAGCAGTGTTCCAGGAGGAGGGACTAGCTGAAAATCCAGAAACTACCAGCAGGCCAAGCTCTTCTCAATATTTTCACTTTCAGGGTCAATGGAGCTGCATTATATCCCGAGGCCTTATTTATCAGTCTTCAAAACCACTATCCCAGGATGACTCTGTCTCTTCCTTTAAATGGCCAGCACATCAGAAATGCCAACAGGCAGTAACTACAGAATGCTGCCACACACACACAATGTCTAAACAGAAACCCCAAGCCCATAAAGTGAAATCCTAATGATGATGCTGTCATTCTTGTATTCTTTATCTGAGATTTAGCAGGTGTGCAATCCTCTGTTGTTTTTTAACGGGTGGAAAATGTCAACTTGTCATGAGAAACTCCATGTAAAACACTGTAATGCTCTATTGCAGTGGTTTATATATCTCAATGTTCATCACCTAACAATGAGATAGAATAGCTTTTTCTATACTCTGAACCATAATTTAGTTTGTCAGTTACTGGAAAATATATTTCAGTGTTGCACCCTGCAAACATGTAAAAATATCAAGTGCATTGTATTGTTAATAATATGGTTGTAAGACATTCAAGGCAATTAAACTTGCATTACAATTAAATCTCTTCTGACCATAATGATGTTCTTGTTATACCATTTTATTATTGCACAATGAAGAGTACTAATAAATATATACCCTACAAGAAAATGGAATGAGGTATACTCATTTCTTTTACATGCTTTTAAACATTCTCCTTTGGAAATATAAACTGGCATAAAAATATGTGACATAAAGATTTCACACCAAAAAAATGTTTATTTCTTTGTTTATATTTCTCAACCAATATGCCTACTGACTTCCACTTATATTCCAGTACTAGATATTTTATCTAATAGATATTTTGAGCTTTGGCAGAAAATTTTTAACTGTCACTTCCCAGTTGAGAGAATCCATGAAATTATAGTACTACCAGAATAGCATATCTGAATTCACACCCTCAGCTAGCAATATTGCTTTGCAAGTATTATTTAACATTCTGTTGGTTTTGTCTTCATAATCTGCTTTCTTCTCCTAATATGTTATGTAGCCTATGTTAGCAAAAAAGCACGAAGTAACTGAAAAAACTTAGCCAACAAGATGCTGAGACTAAAACTCATTTTCAAGGGGCAGAATAAAGAAAATCATTATTTTCACCAAAACTAATACCAAGCCTTTCTTTCCAATTGTTCTGGTACTAGATATGTAGAAACTTCTGGCTAACTCCCAGTTGAGGAGACAAAAGTTATCTTTTTGAGGGCCTCAACTCATATTTTTTTGTATGAGAGTTCCAATGCACTTCAACCCCACATTCTGGAAAGATGAATTCAAACCAAAATAAGCAGAGACATGGAATACCAGAATGATGGAGTAGGTACTGTGGAAAATAAAACCTTTGGCATGCTTAGTCTTAGCAAATCAACATCTAAGAGTTTTATTTACAGAGAACAATCATATACAACTGGGAAAGTAAAACCAAATCCCCCAAAAACTATACTTCAAAGGTGGAATTGGAGTCAGTTATGAAAGGAGCTAAGATGTTGTGACTGCTAGTTATTGCTAGCAAACAGATTTATTGCCCCACAAGGCTTCTAGTAGGGCAGTATCTGACCCTTGCCATGATAGTGGAGAGCTGAGTGATGAAGTGGCGACAGTAGGTAACGGAGGTGGACTGAGCCACAGCTCTGCAGCCACCTCTGCAGGACAACAGTCAGATTATGTTTAACTGCTCAGGTGTAGGCTTCGAACAATTTTTTTCCCTAAGCTGCATTACCCAGTGTTGCCTTGCAGGGAGCATTAGTTAGTCATTAAAGCACAATGGTAGGAATCATGGGGTAGGATTCTCTCTTAACTCTTTGAAAGTTTTACTGCATTTTTTTCTAATCTCCATCTGCACCACTGGAAGCAATATTTTGCTGTCTCACAAGGGAGCTAGCAGATAACTGATGGATTATTGAAATCCCTTTCTGGAAACTCTGGAGGCACCTATCTGCATCTGTAGGTGCACATTTAAAATGTGTCCTTAAAGTCTTCCAGGTTGGTAAAGCATATCTAGAGAAGTGCTGCAGACATGCACAGTATTATCTCCGTTGTTAAGTAGACATGTTTCCTTGGATACAACTCAGGATAAATTATGCTTTGTTTTCTTTTGCTATATGCTAATAGACTTTTGCAAATTAATTAATGAAGGAACTGGGCATACTAAAAGAATTACTTGAACGATGCCTGAAGGATTACTAAGTTTTTTAACTTCATTTGCTTGAAAAATTGAAAGTAGGCAAAAAATGTCAGCTTGTGTATCTGAGTCTTTATAACGTATCAGGAAAAAAAGGTTTATTGTTCTATAGAAACAAGGAGAGTCACCAGAGAGCTTTTCAACATTCCATGTAATTCCTGTTGCTAAGGAAACTTTCCTTCATCTGTGCTCAGTAAGGCATTCTCAATAATTCCTCCACAGAAGGATGGCATTACAGATCAGTGTTAGCAAAATCAGCTGACAATTAACAGAAAACTAGTCACTACAAAGTTTTAGCAGGAGAGTTCCTGATTCTTTTATAAAGCCCAGAATGATTTCTAGTAGGAAGGAACCTGGAGAACCAATAGCAAGCCTGTATGATCACACTCATCCCAATAGAATTTTCCCTTCAAGAAGCAAAATGGAAATAAACAAGAATAAAACTAACTGTTTGGCTTGGATTTTTTTCAACATTGTCCCATCTGTACACTCTTGATTGTATTTTGTAAGAGACAAAGCAAAAATCTCCCTCTCAAAATGTGTACATGTTCTTTACTATCATCTCTACTTAAGACGCCTTACAGAGAGCAGGAAATAAAGAAATCATCAAAGTCTCTGTGCTTTGTACTTTCTGTTGAATGTGTTCATTTTCAACATGTTACGCACACACCATTGTGGCCTTCGATGCCATTACTCACAAAACAGGGTACCACTTATCATCAGAAAGAGAGTCGAGTTGTCTCTTGCAGAAATAATAGGTGAGAGTGAGCTATCTAATTTATTTTGTAAGGTTTCCTATTCTTTTCCAGCAAAAGTTTACCTGCTTTCATTATATAATTATTTAAATGCAATCTAGCAGCTAGCTTAATTATGCCCTTTAATACACATCAAATATTCTAAAAACAACACGTTTCCTGGTGACTTTGGAATTATGATGCACGTTTCATGACACAGTAAGGAAAGGGGTCTGCCACTACAGCAGAGCCCAACACTGGCTCCTTTCTCCAGCAGCATTTCACCACAGACACATCAAGAAATGGGGCTCGCATAGCACGGCCCTGCTCTGACATACTTTCCTCAGAAGGCAGCTTCCAGAAATCATTAGTTAGAGAGGATTAAATCTATTGCCTTACCCTGTCCACTCTGCCTAATAGCCACTAATGACCTTATGCTCTGTGCTTTTGTTGAATTGCTTTTTAAAGCCATTTGCACTTTTGCCTAGTGTTAAAACATGCATATTATTGGTCCCAGTAGCATTGCTCTTACACAAAATGTGGAACTGGAGATGATGAACCAAATTTTCATTTGTTGTAAGCTTATGTATGATAAAAATTAGAAAAGGGAAAGACTAGGAGATGTTTTCTCTTTCCTGAAGGAAAGCAGTGGCTGCCTTATATTACGTCATTTGTAGTACTCCCTTAGAAAATACTCTGTTTCCTGAAAAGGAGATGAACCTCGTACACTTCATCCTCCTACTCCTTCTCCATGATATGTCCCTGGCCTATGAGAATTTCTAGTCACTGTCATCTTTGGTAGAAAGTCTATTTCCAGAACAAGGTTTTGTTTTCCTCTTTGAAGCCATTTTTTTTTTGTTTTGTTTGGTATACAATTCCCGTTTTGGAAGTGAGACAAATGCAAGCTTCAACCAAGATACAGTTCACTTCTACCCTTAATCACCCAATGTAACTCAACAGTGTTCATCCGAGGAGATACACAACTCTAATGCACGTAGAACTCGTCTTCCAGCTTCAGATCTGGATGTGGACATACCTGATGCAACGTAAGAAAATGGAGTACCTTTCCAGTGGCACACTTCCTGAAGAGGTCGGTCTTAAATTTATATAAGGAGTTTCAATAACACTATTTTCTTATTCGAATTCCTTTGTTTTCCAGGTTTTTTCCTTAAGAAAGTGCATAGCCTTCATCAGGCAGTCTGTGTATGTGACTTCAAGCCATAAAATGTTCTTTCTTGTTCCTTCTTCATTTCCTGGATCAGAGTCCACGAAACAATCTGAACACCTGCAGCACCAGTGCACGACTTTCTGTACAAGCCTGTTGAATATGACCACAACATTACCTCTCTGCAACCTGCCAAAACAAGTCTTATGCAGTGATGTGTAAGATGTAAGTAATTCTCTCTTTCCAATAAATTGAGAACCTCAAAGGGATACTATTTCTGTTCAGATGGATTAGGTTTTGCTTACAAGACCTTAGCTTTCATCTTGGTTAGCAGTGAATCTCAAGGAATGGAAAACACTAAAGTATTGTGGTATGTCTGGAATACGAAAGATACATTCTGTTTCTTCTTTGAAGTCCCATGAAAGAAAACTGAAAGAATACAAATGCAATATCATTAAAACACATTACTAATCCAGAAGGAATGAAGAAGCCTGTGCATTATAAATTGTTGCTCAATATTACTTCAAACTATGATTTGTAATCTGTTGAGGAAACTGTCATGAATAACGGGTTTCAAGATGACAGTGAATTTTAAACTTTGAGTAAAACATGGATGACAATTTTTTACCACCATTTTGAATACCCTGAAGTGGCAGTTGCTAGTTAGAGCCCAGAAAGCCAAACAGCATGGTTTAAATATACAGAAAATGGAAGATAATGATGCATGAAATAAACAGAGAAAAACTGAGGAAAATACTGTGGAAGTGCAGAAAACAGTTTGACCCACCAGTGAGCCTAGTCCTATTTCTATGGAAATGAGCTCATTACTGCTAATTTTTCTTTAAAGCTCCTATTTGATTCATGAAGTGCTTTTTGAATTCCGATAAGGGCTTCATGAATCACTAAAAAAAACCAAAACATTTGAACAAAATATTCAGAGTCAAATGATTACCAACTCCCATAGATTAATCAGCTGAGAACAGAGCATGCACTAGGAGAGCCAGCTTTTTCCCCCGGTATCATAAGTCTATAATGTTTCATTCTGTAAAGAAAAGAGATCATGTTTCTGAAATCTAATTCTGGATGGTTACTCCATCCAAGAGCCTGTATTAAATAGGAAAGACATCTTTGATTTTTTTCCCCTGCTGTTTCCATGTTTGATCTGTTTTAAAAATCAGCATCATGAGAATTGGCCATAGAATTGCTTCTCACTCCTCAGAAATAAAAGCATCTGTGGTATTCATGCAAACGGTGCTTTTACATTTGCAACCAAGTCAGTATTGGCTGTAGGCACTCCCAAGCGGGCAAGGGAAATGCCCAAGGGCCAAAACATTGTTTCTTCTTAAACCTTCAGGATGCTGAAATAAAAAGCAAATAAAGCAATGGATTTAAATAGCAAGTGACCTTTTTCATTTTATAAGAAAATTTTAAGACTATCTATAGATCTGAACAGAATACATGTCTGACACATATTTTAACTGAACACTACTGACTGACTTTACATTCTGTACATACAGCATCAACACTGAATACCTTTTATTAATTCTCTAAACACTTCAAAAAGAATGCCCTTGGCAAATTCTGTGAGTCTGCTAATTTGCCTTGTACTAATTTTCAAGGTGTGTATAGGTCACGAGCATTCTCCAGCACGCATCCTGTAACAATGCACTTGCCAGAAATTATAAATATCAATCTAATCCCATTGCATGTAAGTGCACTGTGTCTCTTTTCCAAAAAATCTCACATTTTAGAAATCACTCTATATATCACAGTGCAAACATGACAAATAGAAGAGAAATAACCAGTCCTCAATAGACGTGCACAGACCATGCTGTCCTGCAAATGTGCTTTCTTTAAACAGTAATAAGCTCTGCACTGTTAGTTGCAAACAATGAGTTAACTGGCATTTGAAGTACAGGCATTTGGATTGGTTTTTAAAAAGTGTTATTTAAAGATGGATGGACATACACACACCATTCTGCAGTTATGACAGACCTTAGATGATTTTCATTTCAAGACCAACAGGAGACTGAAAGATAAATTTTGTGATAAATTACATGAGAAATTACACTGATATAAATAAGAAAAAAAATGGCATATATAACTCCACTGAATTGGTAGAGATTTATACTGATTTAACTTTTATAGGATTCAGAATTGATTTTGGAAGGAGGTTATAAACTTACAAAGCATCATGCTGCTCAGTTAATAACATTATCAATAATGCAAAGATGGTACTTTCATTGTATATATTCCTATACATTTGGGCAGGACGTGAGACACCAAAGCTGCTTTGTTAAAATGCTTCCAGGGTTTTCTTTTTGCATCTTGCGTCTCTACACTTCTCAGGGCACCAGACACATAAAGAAACCAGCATCTGAAGAAAAACAAAGACAGAGGATTGATGTGGAAAAGGAAAATATCAAAAGCTATTTCTCTTAGCTGTGAAATCTTATGACAAAGTTATAGAGGTGAAGACAACTTTGGAGTAAAAGTTTGCGTGCTCTGCTTATGAAGTGCAAAGTGAAGGTCCAAAATTCCTTTATTCCTAAGACCTTACACTCCCAGGCTTTTTAATTGCAACTTGATTTTTGACATTATTGATGTCTCATTTTATTTCCTATTTCCCTCAAGGGAAGGCTATGGTGTAGGATTTATTATTTTGGATTACTTAGGAAAAGATAAGTATTATATTTTCTCTTTATTTCCACTCACAGCTGGGAAGAACTATAGTTCTTCCTCTTCAGTTTTTTTAATTCAGGATGATGAAACTCCTGATCAAACTGAATTAAAATATAATAGCATCATCACAAATTAACAAAGATCAGTAATCCCTTCAACTAGGTACAAAACAGACCTAGACCAACAGGTAGCTGTCATTCCAAAATTTAAAGGACAGGTGAAGTACAGTAAAATCATAAAAAACAGAAGTATCTTGTTAGTGCTAGCAATGGGAAGTGGGAAAATAACTCACTTTTTCTTAATTTTAAATATTTATATGGGGTTATTCCAATGGACAGAAATAGCATAAAAAAAAACCAACTTCAAAATGTGAAAACTGAAATCCCTGGGAAGAGCAGGAAATGATCCTGGGAGGGAGATGGAGAGTTTGAGGTAGAAGTACTCTAAGGAAGGCTGCTGGAAGAAGTAGTCAGTCAGCACAAGGGAGACTGTCCCGAAAAAAAAAACCCAGGAAGTATCGCTGTTACATCTCAAATCAGGCTGTGCTATGTGCTCTCTGCTAGTTGTGGTTAGCCAAAGCGACCGTCTTTCACAGCTGTGCTTCCTAGCTCCAGATAAACAACTCTATCTCAAGTCAGACTCATCCTGGTGGCGCACAAAGTTTTTTAAAACGTGCACAGATCATTGAGTATTTTGTTTGTAATTGTACGTAAGCACAAAATAATACTGAGCAATTTGTATCACTTCATATTGTAAAGATAACTACAACAGGCAAAGATGAGTAAGAAGTTTGACTTGCACATTGCACAAATGCTATCTGAGTGACAAAGGTTACCTGTCCTTTCCTTACTGAAGTTCTTTAATTATAAGTTCTTTCACATATTTTTGTTTATATTACGCTAAGTATTACGCAATGCAGAAAATTGCAGTTATGCTACTTCATATAACACATAAGGCTCACTCATTTCTATGGAAAATAAGATAGTCCAGTTCTGCTGAAGGAATTTCACCAGCAGAAGTTTAATTTGTGGGATCCTACCCAGCACAATGCAATAACTGGAAGAACAGGATCTAAGCACTCTTTGCATGGCTATAGCCCTTTTTTCTCCACAAATTTAAGTAGCTGGACCATATTCTCTTATTTGTCTGCATTGTTCTACTATTAGTTCATGATATTCAGCAAACAGTCATTTGGATGGGCATCATACTTACACAGTTTTGGTTTCAGTATTTTAAGAATACTACATCATAAAGTTATATTAAAAGAAAATACTCTTGTTCTGTTCTAGTTAAAAAAAAACCCCACCCAACACACACACACTAAAAACCCCACTTTAAATCATACAGAATGTGAATAGATCACAAGTCTTTGTCCCTTTTTTCTCTCCAGGCTAGTATCTGAACAGCAGGCATGCTCATATGGGAAGCCGAGCGTTGGCCAAACTATAAAGCTGGTTGTGACATGGGCTGAGACTGACATTCTTGTCTAGCTCCCAACATCAGCACTTAATTTCCTTGAAGGGATGTCCAAATCTACTGTTCTCTGATGGCTACACGCACTCCCTAGTATTGTGGTTTACCAGTAAACATCTAACTAGCACCACGGCACTAGTTTTGCTTATTCAGAGCTACCAGGTGACATTAGGAGACCTGATGCAAACAGAGCAAGCATTTCATGGACACTTCATGACTACAACATGTATTGAAAGAGATATGAGGCCTGGATAAAGCAATCTTTGTGTTACAATGAGGTTTGTGCTATAACATATTTGAAAGTTCTACTATCACAGGTCTCAGTAAAAAACTTTGGGTTGCTTCAAAGAATCATTTAAAAAATGTCTGTGCTACATTAACATGCCACAAAAATAAAATAGAGCTACTTATTCCCACTATTAGCCAAGATAACACTACTCAGGTATCCACAAAGAGCAGTCACAATGCTTGGCTCATCTGCAACATTCAAGTCTCCTGCATGCTGTACAATAACCCAGAAAGTCTTTATTAAAAGAAATATTTACAGAGATGCCTCAATGGTTTTTCTTTGCTGTGTGTATGCAGCATATTACTCTTCCAGATTCCCTTTCTTACCCCCAGGATAGACAGATTCATGTTCACATTTTAAAAAAAATCATATAACAATCCATGACCAGTCAATATAAAACTACCAGAAAAACACTATCACTGATCAAAATACACAGCCCTGATAAAGTTAGTGCCCTGATAAAGTTAGTGCCCTGAGTGATTACAAGGACTAAGCACTCAAGTACTCAAGTGGTTGTGCTTGTAATTGTATTGGTGCCTTCTTTATCCTCCTTAGGAACAAAAAAACCGTACTGCATTGTCAGTCTATGCCCTTTCCCTTTGCGCATTAAAAAGCTCTACTGTAGTATATTTACACTTCTCTAAAAAGCTTGCTGAATTAAGAGCATTTACTCAAAACCTTTTTTCTATAATACTGATTAACAGTACTTTCATCTAGAAATTTTTAAACACATGTTTTACTTTTCATCATATTAATGTTGACAGACCTCCTTTATCAGTACTTTAATTAACAGCAGGTAGGGGAGGCAAAGTGGGCATGACATGCTATTACTTCAGCTTGATTCAAAGTCTGCTTGTGAGTCTTTCTCTCAACTGGCAGTTGAAATTGTCTTATCTCATACATTCCCTGGATTACTGTTTCATGTAAATGTCATTTTTGCTGTCCAAAACATTAAAAAAACCCCACACCAGTGCTATATAACTACTGTCTCTTTCTGAGAGACATGAGGGAAGCTGTATGCTTTTGATCAAAGACAAGATCTCAACTTCAAAGTAACACCTCATCAGTAAATATATTACACAGTACTCTTAGTAAAGAAAGGGGGATTCCTTGATTTCAAATAACCTAAGGCTAACACTGTGGAATTTGCCCACATTTGCAGAGTTTAATCTTACCTCTCCGAATACTTACAGAAAATTAGACAAAAGGATTTTAAAGACCCTGAGTTCTAGACTCCTTTTATTTATATGCCTGATAGACTGCAGTCTACTACTTCATCAGACTGAGAGAAGATGCTCATGCCTGCAGGTGCTCTACCACTAATTTCATTGGGATCTTCTAATACTGTTTTTTTAATCACCATTTCTTTCATTGCTGCAGCCTAGAAATGCAAAACTAAATTCCAGATTATCTTCAATGGCTCCATCAATTGAACACATTGGGAAAGGACATTAAGTTATTCCATAACATGCTGATCAGCGCGGACCATGGTGGTATCAGATCATGTAAATAATACTAACAATTTAAGAACCAACTACAATGCTTAATATTTGCACAAGCAAAGAAACAGTTTTAAGTGTTCACAGAGGGTTCAGTTTTATCATCAACTGACAGTATAATCAGCAGTGTGAGTGTGCAGGTATCACTCTCATCTGTATGTAGTCAAAAGGAAACAGCCTAAGACACTGAAATTAACAACACTGCTCTGCACAAAAAAGAAAAAATCTTCCCTAGAAAAAACTAACATAGCTCAGTGATCTAGGTATGGTTTCTAAATCCTATTAATTTCACTACATCTTAAAAAAAAATAATAATACAGCTATCAGAAAGAAACAAATTTTGGTTTTCAGAATTTCAAATTTTGAGGTTATTTTATAATGTCACAGAATCACAGAATGTTCGGGGTTGGAAAGGATCTCAAAAGATCATCTAGTCCAGCCCCCCTGCCAGAGCAGGATCATATTGTTTTATTAAAACTCCCGACGTCTCTCAGAAGCAGAAACAAAAAAATTCCATTTACCTGAAGTGAATGTTCAATACGATAGAGAACTGTAGAAGCTGTTATTTCTAACCAGGGATTAAAACCTCTTGAACGCTCAAGAGTGTTAATAAGCTGAAACAATCCTTTGTTTCTCCCATATTGACTCTCAAGGTTCTTATTCTCACTAAATGTATTTGGTGCAGTAAATGTCCAGCAAAAAGAGCTCACAGTTCCTTTTTTGAAAAGGTTCAGTTCCACCTAGGTTTCTGAATGAGTATTTTCACTACTGAGCGAAGTATATTCCTTACTCAGAAATCTGGCATTACTGCCCATCTTCTCCTTCCTTCCCATATTGCTTACCAAAGGTTATCATCCTGACGGGCAGAAGGGCAAAGCTCTAGGTGTGCTCTCCAGGGTGTGCCAGGCTCACCTCACACACCCTCCCAACCCGCTCTTTAGGAGGGAGGGAACTTAATCAACTGGCTCTCACTATGTCAGTGGTAACACAACTGCATTACGGATGTTCAGGCTGTAGAGGAGATGTAGCCAGGAATGTACAGCCCCAGCATTTCCTAGCTTCTTCACATCACAAATAAACGCCTGTTTGTGTTTGTGCTACACGTGTGTCTGAGCGTGGACTTGTGTCCAAACAACAGACCTGTCCAAGGCAAGAAACACAAGGCAAATTTGACCCAAATAAGGTGCTTCCCATCCTTTCTGATTAGCACCGCTAAGCTAAGGTAAAAGTTTTCTTAGCAAGAAAATAGAGATCATGTGGCAGCTTTCTTGTTACAGGTCTACTGGAGACTAACACCATGGAGCAAGAAAACAAAACACAAGCCAATAAATCCTACAACATTTATATAAAACGTGACCCTACAAAGATATTCTCAATTTACAAAGACCAGATGCTTTCTGGGACTCGTGTCATAAAGACCTGACAGTCACTTCTTGTGCCTTAACACAGAATATGCATCCTTTAATACGTGTGATTGTATCATGCTATCTCTATACTACTGTCTTACAGCAAAACTCCCACAACTCTTGACGGGTGAAAAATTAAACAGTCTAGCAGGCATAGAGGGAATTTGCAGTTTGTACAAGCTCAGACTAAACTGAAAAGCTAAAGGCATACCTGGAAACACTTTTAAAATATATAAAATTCATGAATACTTCTCAGTTTACAGCTGAGACATAAATATGTGTAATGAGCATGTAACAGACACCTTACCTCTGCAGCATGGATATATATCTGCTGCTTCACTCTCCCTTGGAAGAAGAGTGATTTAATGTGCTTTGCTTGGTAAGTTACCCTCCAGAAAAAAAAAAAATTTCTGCTGCAATCAAAAGAATTTTAAAAAAACCCCATCTATCAGCTCTCTCTAGGTTTATTTTCCAAACATCTATTTTAGTCTTTATTTTCAATATAGAGAAATTAACTGTTTGTTTCAGGCAATCTTTATGCCTCTTAAGGACAGGTATGAAGATCAGTCTTAGATGGCCACATCTTTCACATGCATCGTATTTCCTGTGTCTATGGTTATATGCAGCTCTCTGTGAATAAGTCACTTTCCCAGCTACGCACATGTGCAACTCTCTGTCTTCTAAAAGCAGAGGTCTGGCAAGAAAAGGAAAGATGGGAGACACTCTGTGTTTCCTACCACTCTCCCACCATGCCCGGCACATTCTATAGTCAGAAATTTCCAAGTGCATCAGTCTGCAAGTAAACAAGCAAAAGAACTGATAGCCTGTTCCAGTACTCCATCACCCTCACAGTAAAGAGGGTTGTTCTAGCTTGTACTCATTATTCTTTGTCCTATTACCTGGTACCACCAAAAGGAGGCACCAGCCTCCTGACCCCCACTCCTCAGATATTTATATACATTAATAAGATCCCCTCTCAGCCTTCTCTCCTCAAGACTAAACAGTCCCAGTTCTTTTAGTATTTCTTCAAAGGAGAGATGTACAAGTCCCTTAATCATTCTCGTAGCTCTCTGTTGGACTCTCTCCAGTAGGTCCCTGTCCCTCGTGAACTGGGAAGCCCAACACTGGACACAGTATTCCAGGTGTGGTCTCACCAGGGCAGATTAAAGGGGCAGGAGAACTTCCCTAGACCTGCTAGACACACTTTTCTTAATGCACCCCAGGATCCCATTGGCCCTCTTGGCCACAAGGGCACCTTGCTGTCCCATGGACAACTTACTGTGCACTAGGGCTCCAAGGTCTTTCTCCCCGGGGGTGTTTTTCCGAGTGGCAACGTTCCAGTAGGACAACCCCTAATCTGTCCTGGTGCCTGATGTTACTCCTCCCCAGACACAGGAATCTACACTGGTCCTTATTGAATTTCATGAGGTTACAATTATCTTTTTTTCCGTTAATACACTACTGTCATAATGTTAAAATGCTAAAATTAAAAACATCTCAACGGATAATTAATAAGAACAAGCTTCTTTTTTCATCTACATTACTAAACAAATCACTTCTTCCACTCTATTCACATAACTTTAAACAGCACTTCTAATAAACTTTAGACAAATATGTTGAAAATCCTGTCTCCCATTTAAAACTGTACAACTTTCAAAACTGCCTAAACTTAGCAGCTACTATTGTTACACTTGTTCGCAAATTTTCAGAAAAACTGACAACAAGGTGCTCAGAAAATACTGACTCAGCAAATGTTTTACAGCACTATCCCTCTGTAAATGAGGGAGACTTATCTTTCCAGAGAGATCATGTTGTGCAGGCAGCTGAAGGAGGTCAGAGCCCAGCAATAAAGCAAGGAATTTGAACCTGAAATCTTACACTGGGCTTTTCAGGATTCGGTGTCTGACAGCGAATTCAAAATAAGGTCTCATCAAGATCAAGGTAATGGGAATTAAGGCTCTCAGATTTACAGGATCCCCCATCCACGGAGAAAATATCCTCTGAAATCTGGCAAACTGTCTAGGACCTGCCGAAACTGGAGGCTGAGATGAAGCCTGTGAATGCTGAAGTCAGTCAATTGTTTCAGTTCAGAAAACTGAAGCCAAAGTACCTAAGGTTTTTTGTATGTTTGTTGGTTTGGTTTGGTTTAATATCTATTATTCCAAATGTTCCTCCCACAAAATTCTTAAGAATTCCAGGTAATGTTGGTAATCATAATGAAAACCTTCCCTAAATTAATTTTCCTCAGAATGTATTTACCAAAGTTTGGGATCTCTCCTTCAAAGAGAGACACTACATAGGAAAAATAAGGTCACTGGCTTGTTTCCTAATCGAACCTTTGAGAACTGTGGTTTAACTCCAGCCGGCAACTAAGCCCCACACAGCTGCTCACTCATTCCCCACTAATGGGATGGAGAAGAGAATTGGAAGAGTAAAAGTGAGAAAAATTGCAGTTTGAGATCCAGTTGAATAGGTAAAGCAAAAGCCATGCACATAAGCAAAGCACAACGTGGAATTTATTCCCCACTTCCCATGGGCAGGCAGTGTTCAGCCATCTCCAGGAAAGCTGGGCTCCATCACATGTAATGGTGACTTGAGAAGACAAACACCATCACTTCAAACATTTCCCCTTCCTCCTTCTTTCCCCAGCTTTATATGCTGAGCACGATGTCATACAGCACAGAACAGCCCTTTGGTCAGTCAGGGTCAGCTGTGCCAGCCGTGTCCCCTCCCAGCTCCTTGTGCTCCCCAATGTCCTCGCTGGTGGGGTGGGGCGAGGAGCAGAAAAGGCCTTGCTGCCGTGTTAGCACTGTTCAGCAATGACCAAACCAGCTCCGAACCATTCACACTGTTTGCAGCACAAATCCAAAACATAGCCCCACACTTGCTACCACAAAGAAAATTAACTCTATCCCAGCCAGAATCAGCACATAATGAAGTAAGAAGGTACCTGACATTTCCCATAAGGATTCTGCAATTTAGCTTAATTTTTCCAAATTATCAGTAGGACATCTTTTGCTTGAAATCTTTTTCTTCTCTCTACTGTCATTTTTACAGGCAGCTCAGGAGATAATTTTATGCTACTGCAGTCACACAAGACAGATTCTAATATTGATCTGAATTTTCCCCTTGAATATGATTTGCATTCTTAGCCTGATCTATGTTTTTTCCTTCCCATAGAACATGATTTACATTCTTATGTCTGGCTGCTTCATTTTAAAGCCATCTTGAAAAATTCTCTTTCTAATCATCCTTCTAAATTCATATGGGAATAACTCTTCCCACCAGTGCTTAGAAGAGGAAAATCTCAGATAAATTGATGCTATTCTTACTGACTGTAATGGCTGGAAACTGTATTTGTTGATGAAAATTAGAGACTTTTTTATAGCTTACTAATAATCTAGCTCTGGGACAGCTAATTACTAGGGATTGTCGTGTCTGAATAGTGAGGAAGTGCATTCAATCTTCTGGCTGGTCTAAATAGGAAAAAACCAGCAAGATCAGCCAAAGACCATCCTTGTGACATCGCAGGCTTCCACATAAAAGAGATATATTTTCCTCGGATTAAATCCAGGTAGGTTAGGGGAAATTAATTTCTTTGTAACCATGGCCTATTTCTGCTAGTCTTCCCTACTCACGGCACACGTATCACGGGTGGCACATTCACTCAAGTGTATGAATATTGCCTCACTCCTTTTGGCTTGTTGGACACCCTCTGAACTGGTTTTCAAGGCTATGTTCTCAGTTTTTCTTCCTAAACTCACTCACTTTGCTATCTCAGTTTATAAAAGCACCTAGTTTTTTAATTTTTCTTTTAATATGAAAAGAAAAGTGCCTTCTCAAAAATCTTTGTTAGGTCTGAATGACAAAAATTAATTTACCTTGCTACTACATTGTTATCCCCTTAAAATTACTATGTTCATCTTTTTTCATATAGTTTCTATTCTCACTTACAAAAGTCTTTCTGTCCCTTTCTGCTCTTCCAGAGCAGTTTCTTGTTCTTTAAGCTGTAGTAGGACATTAGAATCATAGAATCATGGAATAGTTTCAGCTGGAAGAGACCTTGAAGATCATCAAGTTCAGCCTTTGTCCCAGCCCTATCAACCTACTAAACTATGTCCTGCTCGTTTTCAGGTTCTGTACTACCTCTTAGTGGATGGAGGTAATATAGATTTATTAATTTTACTTTATATTTGAAGATGCTTGGTTTCCTCATTATTTTAAGGTGTTAATTATGCTCCTCTTCTAGATATCATAACACAATTAACAGGCTGATTTTCTACAAAGGTCAGCCCTTTGAACAGAGTGGTGCAATCATGGGAATAGAAATTAAGCAGGTTAGCTACTCTGATTTCTCAGTCTAAAGAAACTGCATATTTCTGAAAAGGTTTTCAACAAGTTAATCAGATCAGCAGAGGGACCTAATCCTCTGAAATACTGATTGTTCCTCAATATTTCTTTTTTTACACTTCATACTACCCCATTAGTATCTTTTACATTCAGTGTTATCCTTTGCCCAACACCTTCAAGTAATCAATTCTGTCCCATGCTCTGCATTTTATCAATGAAAATATTACAGAACAGGAACCTAAATATGCACTATTAAAACCAAACAGAAATACTTTCATGAACAGATAACCTTCAGAATTAATTTGTTATGAATATAAATTTAATATTATCTAAAGTTCTATTTTCATTTGCACCTGCATCATGTAAGTATTTGCTACTTGGCACTGGTGTGAAAGATTAAGAGCTTTTATCAGCTGTTTCATTTCCTTTAAGCATCTTTGGAAGATGTCTGTGCTTTATAGAGCTAAGTTCTCTTGTTCACAAGTGAATACATATGTCGTTTCATATGTGCTTTTTATATACTTTATGTATCTCAACATAAAGACATAAAATACTAGAAGTCGAGCAGCTACTTTAACCTGGCAATATCGAGTTGCCATTTTTACGTATGCATCAGTTTGTTAGGAAATACAGGAACTCTGGAAGAGTTTTAATCCACACAGCTGGTAGTCTCAGGTGTCAACACATCTACGTTAGTGGCACACCAATATTTTGCCAGGAATTAAAATGTCAAAAGTCTCACAGCACTTCTGGAACCATCACTATATTAGCAGCCCAAGGGCAGACTAGACACCGTCAGTTGAAGAAGAAAATGTTCTTCTTATAGCAAACACATAACTGCTGTTAATATCAGAATTCTCACAAATACTCCACAAGAAAAATGGGATTTAGTGGAGATGGGAGGTGTGAGAGAGAAGGCATAGGGTTATCTGCAAGATATGTAGTGATAATTTTGTTCTTGCAAAAACAGAGAAAAGAGTTAGGAATTATTCGATTAGAAGACATTTGATAACCTTTGAAGTACGAAATAAGGTAGTATGTAGAGAATGCTTGCAATATGAAAAATAAATTAGGTCTGATGCATGAATTGGTTAAGGCACGGAAAGATATCTTGATTTGGAAAAAGCTATAAACACTGCGCATATTCCCTTACAACCACTTCACTGTGCTCCAACAGTAGCAAACATGATTCTGGGAGGTGCAGTTAGATCTGTCACAGCTTCAAATGGCTCCCTTCTAGTGCTTGGCCTCCCCGTTTCTTACCTTCTCAACGCAGAGCTTGCTTGTTTGCACATGCCCATCACAGTGCAACTTGTTCCAGTTCTATTCCTAAATTTCATCTGTGTGACCACAGCCTAAGAATGAGAGGATATTAAAAAAGAATATCAGTTCAACTGATAGCCTAGTACCTGAGGTCAAGCAAGGAGTCCATATGGGCTTGTATGACCAGAGAAAGACAAAAGAAAAGAAACACCTGGTTTCTGATCTGAAGGAGACTTTCTAAAATTTCAAGAGATTGAAAGGTCGAGAGAGCTTATAGCTGAACTGCAACACTGTACTAACGAATGCATTAAAGATACACAAGACAAGGCAGAGATAGGCACCGAGAGCATGCAATGAAATAGCACAGAAACGTTAAAATGTTCTCCAAGCAAGCCCCATAATCACGAATACAGAGCAACAGAGAATTTCATATTTAGACTTATTCAAGTTTTCTGAGTCACAAATTAGCACTTTTAAGAGCTTATCTTTTTCCCAATCGACTTTAATCAAGTGTTTCAGAAACTGGAAAATGTTTTAACTGAAAAGAGCTCTTAAGCAAAGAGCCCAGGGAAAAGAATAGCAGCTATTTTGCACTCTCTTTCAATGTTTTTGATTTGTTTTTCTCTTTGTTGTTGCATTTTTATGGTTTTCAATATAAGTGAAGCGTTGTAGCTGTAGCTTTCACAAATAAAAAGAGAGGTGCAGGCAGAAAGAGACCCTTGTGGGGACAAGTTCAAGCAAAAACTTATAATAATTTTCTTGAAAGTGTCAAGTTTGCTATGATCTCTAATATACTTCAAGCAGAGAAAAGATTGATATTCTCCAAATGATAGAATCCCTTTGTTTTTCAATATACTGTATAAGAACACAGTTACTTTTATTTTTCAAATAATACCTCGGGGAAAAAAATCAACCCACTTCACAATAAATGTCTTAAAAACAAACTCCGACAATCCTAGCTAAATTTTAAGGTAAATGGTATTGGAAAATTTGATTAAAGTTTGCCATGAAACAAACACACACTGCCTATATCTGTATGGCAGTGTCAGAAGCAAATCTTGGAGAATACTGCATCACAACAGGCTCATGAAGTATTTGTTCCCTTTATCAAATATACTGAACTGTATCTAAACATGACCTCTTCAACATACACTCACTATATCTTTCCCACAGTGCCTTACAGCCATCTCATACATCTGTCTACTCTCCCTGTTTCACCTACAGTAGAATATTACTGCTGTCTTCTCCTTTATTCTGGAGTTGTAACTCATACAAAGCTGAACGCACATGAATTACCTTGCTCACTTGTGCCTCTTAACATCTGTACTCCTACCATAAAGTCTTAACAAATTTAATTAATATCAGCAAATAACATGAAATTAATGCTTGCAACTGATCATAATGCGAGAGTTATCAGCCTGCTGTTTGCTCAGTATGATGCTGTGTTATGATCCTTCAAACTGCACTAAGCTGACAGCTGCCAGCCTAGGTGCTGATCGGCTGGATCTCAGAAACCGCTCACAGGCTTCTCCATGCACGTTTGTGTTGGTGTGGTGATGGCCTGTGCTCTCACTCTCTTTAAAATGAGATTCCTCAGACCATCTGAAAGGAGCAGTGCTGATGGTGCACGTGATTGGTCTTGCCGCTGTGCTGCTGCTCGTTCCTCCTCCAGCTGCCTTGTGTCAGAAAGCAAAAGCCTTCATGGGCCTCCCACGTTACCAGCAGAGCCACAGGAAGCTGGTTTACCCAGAGATGCAGTGCTTACCCAGTGGCACTTGATGTTTTTTTCAGAAGCTCTCAGAATTGTAAATATGTGAAGGTGGAGTCTGTCACTTCAGCTAAAATGAGCCGTTACAATTTCAGATCTGCATGCTCCTCTGCATGTGCAATCACCGTCAGCATTTAACATGACAGATCAAACTCCACTTGATCAAATTCTCAAACCAAACTCTCTCTTTGCTCAGATGATGTCTTACCTGATCAACCCAGTTACCAAACCAGGTAACATCACATTTCCACTCACTTTTTATGCTACTTGAACATCAAAAAAAAGCAGGAAACAACTCCTGAAACTGAAGAAACTAATGATGAAAAATCACAGAATCACAGAATGGTCAGTGTTGGAAGGGATCTCAAAAGATCAACAGTCCAATGCCATTGCCAGAGCAGGATCACCTACAGTAGGTCACACAGGAACACATCCAGGTGGGTTTTGAATGTCTCCAGAGAAGGAGACTCCACAACCTCTCTGGGCAGCCTGTGCCAGTGCTCTGCCACCTCACAGTGAAAAAGTTTTCTTAATGTTTTTGTGGAATCCCCTGTGCTCCAGCTTGCACCCATTGCCCCTTTTCCTGTCACTGGACATCACTGAGAAGAGCCTGGCCCCGTCCTCCTGACACTCACACTTTACATATTTATAAACACTAATGAGGTCACCCCTCAGTCTCCTCCAAGCTAAAGAGACCTAGCTCCTTCAGCCTTTCCTCATAAGGGAGATGTTCCACTCCATCATCTCTGTGGCTCTGCGCTGGACTCTCTCCAGCAGTTCCCTGTCCTTCTTGAGCTGAGGGGCCCAGAACTGGACACAGTATTCCAGATGTGGCCTCACCAGGGCAGAGTAGAGGGGGAGGAGAACCCTTCTCGACCTACTAGCCAGCCCCCCTCTGATAGACCCCAGGATGCCATTGGCCTTCTTGGCCACGAGGGCACATTGCTGGCTCATTACTATTACAAAACAACTCTATCTTCTAAAATCTTACCTATAAAACTACTCTTGTAAAGGTTACTTCCTCAAAAAAATAGAATGTCTTTCATTAACTTATGGGAATAAAAGATGGTACAGACTTGACAAGACTAATGACAAGGCAGCTCAATGCATTCGCAGTGCCCAGTGGAGATTAGGTTATCAGAGTTCTAACACTGACTTGAGAAATGTCTTTTAAAGTCATTATGATTTAACAATTAATAGAAAGATTTGCTTGATAGCTAGATGCAGACAGATAAAAAAAGACATTCAGTTCCAATTACCCATTATTTTGATTGTAACAGATTAACAGCATACTTTGAAGCATTTTTATATCCAAACCTGTATAATTGAAAGCGAAAAAATTCAATTCACCAACTTCACTATATTTTAAAAAGAATACTGAGTTCTCTTTTAAGAACAAATGTGCAAATAATCATGACTTTTAACTAAAAGGATGAAAGATACAAGTCAAAACCTAGGAATCAGTGATGATCATTTTTTTATATTATCAATTTGAATACTTACAGAATATTTCTATGATGGTTTTCAAATATTTTATATTGCCTGCATTAGTATATATTGAACTAGATAGTAAAAGTTCATCCCACTGAAGTCAATGGCAAAAATCTTTTTTTGAGAGTTTTTTCTTTATTAATTGGGTCTCTTAATCGTGACCCTGTTAATTGTCAACAGCAAAGGGATCAAGAGGCCTGGGACTCTTTCTGATCTAAGTTACAGCTATTCAATGTGCTCTGAATATTTCATTATAAGACTTAATTTTGCACCAAGAGACGACTTGAAATAGCTATTAATTCTTCCTATCTGTACTTCCCATTGAATGTTTTATGCTTCTCTCACTCCTTTTTCCAAAGCGCCTCAAATTCACTCTAATCTGTTTTCGAAACTTTCTATTTCAGAAAATTTAGAATGGACTGGCTATTTCTATTGCACATTTCTCTTAAAATGTCATTATTAGATGAGTGTTAAAGTTTTTAAAAACTATGGAGCTTTTAATATTACAGCAATTGATGCATTTGTTTCTTCTATGTGCTCCTTTTATTTCGTTATATATTTTTGTGGGTTAATGCTTTTACCTTCCAAGTGCTTTCCTAGAAGGATTTTTTTTTTTAAAGCAAGTTTGTTGATATGTAATTTGATTGGTACTGGCTGATTATATTGCTACTCTTAATTAACTTTTATCCAAGTTAAACTAGTGAAAGCTAACTTTTCTTGGCCCTCAACAGAAGCTGCAAATTATTTCTTCCCCATACAGACCTTGAGATTAACTTTGGTGAATGACCATGGGCTTATAATGAGAAAGAATATGATCTACATATTTGTAGTAGACAGTTTTTCATAAACTTCCTAAATATCTGGTACCACAAAGTCATATACAAATTAGTATACGCTGAAAATAATGTCCTATCTGGCAAGTCGTAGAGAATGTGGAGTTAAAACCAGAAACTTTTCAAATTTTGGAATTGGTTCACTTTAATTGAAATACGTTTTTGATTACCTTGATATCTGTCAGCTTGTTAATTACATTTATATTTTTCTGAATTAGTCACAACAGCTATCCACTTCCTTTGAAAGATAAAAGTTGGGTTTTTTATAAACTTGTTTGCCTCAGGTTTGAAACATTATAGAAAACATCAAATATTCCAACACTTGACAATAAAATCAGAAGTGACAGTTTGGAATATTTATTCTAAAATAATCAAAAGAATTCTTTGATGCATACTGCAATAATTATTTAGTACATTTTACTCCTATAAATATGTTTCTTTGCCTTACAGATGCAATGGAAAACTCTTAAAAGATATTTCAAATGAATAATTCAAACAATGACTGACAATATAATTGTTTATATTTTTTCATGTTGGCACATTCACTTTATTCCTTCAATTTATAAATCAAGTTATCACTCTCTGTGATATTTATAAAACTTGAATAAATAAAAGAAACTTTGTAAAGATGTCTTGTCATTTATGGGGTTTTTTACACTGTATTTTCTAATCTGCTCCCATTATTTTAGTTCTTCAGCTGTCAGTTTCTGGTACCACTTGTATACCACCTTTGGTGGGATTTTAGCTATTTTAAGAAAATACATAAGCACTGGCAATTAAATTGCCTTATCAATTTTACGCAGCTTATTAAGTTGTTTTATTGTAAAGGAAGATTAGTGTCTTCAGTAGAAATAGGAAAATACCTAAGCAGGAGTCCATGGACTAAAGCCATGATATCTTGTATAAACCTACCTTCAGAATGAATCCTTACAGAGATAGCAGTAAATTGAAGTGGGAATGTAAAGAAATTAAATAAAATCACAAGCTGAACAAACAAGAATTAAAATACTAACATGGTATTGGAAAATCTCTCATATGCGTGGAAGAATCTCTCAGGGAATGAACTAGGTATCTTGTGAAGCAAAACAGTCTTACCAAAAAAACCCTAAGAAATTCATAAAAAGCCAGAACAGCAATAAAGCTACAACAAGACATTACAAACTCACTAAGAATAAAAATCTGCTTGGGGCAAAACAAAAAGATATAGGCAGATATAAGAAGAAAACAAACAACAGTAGCAAAGGAGCAGCCAAGGCGATAGGAAATGGAGACCAAGACCCAGAATTACGGCTTACAAGGACAGAAAGGACTCTGAAGTGATAAGCTTGGCAGCAGCAGCCGAATCAGCAGCTCATATAAAAAAGGAAATACGGATGGAGGCGTTTTCACATCAGCAAAGGCTGCCTCTTCTTTTAGCCTTCTTTCCCTGTATTGTATTAATGGCTATGGACCAAATTCCATTCAGACTAAAGGGCAATTATTCGCAAGCTGGGGATGCAGCACACAGCTCCCATAACATACTTCTCACAAAACCCACAGGACCACTGCCATTCCTGATGTTCTGTTGTAAATCACAATGTGAGTGTATAACTACTCAAGCATCCCACAGCTACACCACAGTGCAACACCAGATTTGAGAAATACATGGGCTAGCTTAGCTACTGTGCGTGGGAAGCAGTACAGGCAATTCAACACAGAAATGTGAAGATACGAAGTCATGTTATTGAGAACATATAAGTAAGATTCTAATGTGACCACTGTAATCACTAACTGGAAATTTGAATTAGATCAATATTTAAGTCTACGAGAGAGGCTTTTGACAACAGAGGTTCAACTCAGCTGCCACAACATTGTCACCTGCCTAAAAAAATTTAACAAATATTTCTGAAGGTACTTTTTCTTGAAAAAAAACCAGAACCTAAGAAATGCTTAACTCATTAAGTATTTGAGAGACAAAGTCATACGTTATGGTCATGAGCTGAATGAATAGCTGAATTTCAGCAAATCCGTTACGATTAAATCAGGATGAAAATTTTAAGGGAAGAAAAACCTACCAAAAACATTCTCCTGGGACCAATGCCACCTTCCCAGTTTTCAGCCAGTTATGTTTAAAAATATTTTGTCCAGATTTAGACATCTGCTTTACTATGTGTCTGGTTTGCAGGTTTTGTGGTAGAGGGACTGGCAAGGGATGAGGTCTGCTGTTCAAAATTCTGGGCTGCCTCTGTCTTCTTCGGTTTTAATTCATTAACTTATTTAACTGATTGAGAAACGTATTTTAAATTTTGCTAAGGTCTCACTGTAATTCCAACTAATATTAAGCATGTGCTTAAGTACTTAATGGATTGAAAGCAACAGTTACTCTAGTATTTGCTTTTTTGTTTACTGCAGACTTTTACTGAACTCAGTTCATCACTTTTCAAAAAAATACATAGAAAACTTTGTTAATTAAGGAGCTGAAAGCATGCAATAAGGCAAAGCAAAACATTTTATACAAAACACGTAACTTTTTCTTTTCCTTGCAGCAGCACTCCAAGGCAAAAGGACACCTGGGCAAAGGGCAGCTATCATTATAGTACCACAGCATTCTGGGGAAAAGCCTTTTGGACTGCCTTGAGATCTGAGAGAAAGTAAGTTCAAAGGGCAGAAGGTTGCTTAAATTGATCTCTAACTACTAACGGAGGAAAGGAGGAAGGTACTGAAGAAAGGGAGAAGTCAAAACAAATCTAAATCAGAGGGATTTATATGTTGGTAGCAAACTAAGCCGCCATAAAACCTTGCCTAGTAAGAGTATTAATATAAGTGCATATTGCTCTGGTGGGGAGGAACATGTTCCTCTCCTAAAAGCTAAAAACTTCACAGGATTTATATGTTCTGCTGCTCTCATAAATGATGCTTTGTAACATTGATTCTGTCAACACTGTTCCTAATCCTGACATTTTCTGACATTTTCTATTTTGTAAAATTAAAAGAGTTTAAAATTTTAGCTTTGACCTTGACATAATGAACTGATGGATCACAGCAAGGAAATGGAGATCGTATGATCCTATTTATTCCAACCTTTCCTTCTGAAGCTACCAAAACTGCAGATTAAATTATAGTTTTTATCAGAGGCACCTGGCAAATTGATATTCTTTTCTACAGTGGGGAGAAAAAAATCCCACATACAAATGTTTCATCTTATAGTGGGAAAGAAGTCCAAATACAAAATAATTCAGTAAGAGTTTCCAAAAGAAAATGCATTTAGGGATAAACACCTGTGTGCATTTTTTTCAGCTTGCCCAATTTAACTACCTCCCTACAATCTAAATGAATATCCAATTTAAGTTCCAGAGAGTTTCCTTTGGTGTTATGAATAAAGCCAGCTATTATGATGTCTCCTGGATAACCAAGAGCTTGGTATGTTTAATACTTACAACTTGTTTCCTACAATTGCTAAGCCAAGTCTCATTCTAGCTTTGACATGTTAGACAAAGTTAAGCTTTGCCAGCAACCAGTGTGATCCAGGGCAAGTCACTAGAGAGTTTATGCAGATAACACCAAAAAATAATAATCCAGTTCAGAAGAACTCGGAATAAAATTTTGAAATATTAAAAATACATACAGTCCTAATAACTGTCTACTCCATGTGATTCAGGGGCCAATCAAGTCTGATTATAGTCAAAAGGCAGAGGGGCACAGCAGTTTCTCTTCTCTCCTTTAATCCCTTTCTTACTGGTAAAAGAATGTCATGAGAAAAGCAGTGACATATAAAAACTAAACGAAATCATAAAATGCACAGATGTGATACAGATAGCCTTCTATTAGTTAAAACAAATGTCACTGCTTGTATCATCAGACCTGTGATCAACTTGGCTGACAGCATCACTTCACACAATAGAATCAATTGGCTACATTATATATGTCTCTTTGGACAATTTCCATAGCAAAAGGCATAAGAATTGAGCATGGGAAACGAGTTTCTTAATTTGCTTCCAATACTGTTTTGCCATCATCCTGCAATACATTTTACTCTTGTTCTGTCTTTAGTCCCTCCTCCTTAGAAGATCATCTCAGAAGGTTTTATGTACTGAAATTTAAGCTTCTATTTTTTTTAATGTGTATCATACTGCCTTCACACATTATACAGATTGATGAGAACAGTCACGGCCAGCACCTAAGACAGAGCAAACAGGGAGCCAGTCTGCCTCAGTCATCCAGCTTTAAAAGAAGGTGAGGAACCTAACCTCTGTCTGGGTTAGCATCCTTTCTAACAGTATGACAAGCAGTTAGTAACTGACAGTGCAATTTGCTCTTTCAAGGCAACATCAGGAACCATAACAATGGCCAAAATTAAACCATCATCGTGTGGGATCTGTACTGCTCCTAGTAGCATAGTTTACATATAGATTGGTCTTGAGCCATGCTTTGTCAGAGGAACTTGAAAAAGGCTTTGTCTATCTGACCCACCAAAAGGCCTTCCCAAGTCACTGTGGCCACGAATATCTATTCCCAGTGTTTTTCTCAAGGAAAGAAAAAGAGAATGCGGAAGGCAAATAGAACTGAGGAACAGGGGATAGAGTGGGGAAGGGCAAGAGTTTAGCAACTGGTAGGCAGGAAGGAGCTAGGAAAAGAGAAAGCTAGCTGAGAAAGATAGCTAGTCAGGATGAAACTAGAAATGAGATGGTTGAAAAGGTTTAAAGATTGATACTGTCTTTTTAGCCATTTTGAGTTCTTCCATGGATTTCTCCCATATCAAGGAAGGATTAAATCTTGGCTTGATAACATAGACCTTCTTTTTTTGCTCCTCTGTAAGACTACTTGTCGCCTTCAAATCATTTAAAATAGGCAGATGTTTAGAGATCCTGCATGTGCAAAAAGAAACACACGTGACTCACCCAGCTTAGGCCAGGCATCCTCTCCCAGTCCCAGTCACCTGCTCTAGCAAGGTGAAAGGAGTGCCCTTCACTTCAGTATGAACCTCAGCACACAGAGCTGAAGGTTGGCGAAGAGTCTAAACAGACAGAAGAGGTATCAGCATTATAAATAACCCCCTCAGAGATGCATTGCACAATGACCATAACCTTCTGACAAATAATCAAGGCTGAGGTTATCTGTAAGTTCCTTTCATGGAAAAATCTATAGAATTGGAAAACTGAAATAAGGTAAGGATCTTAGAGCTATTTGTCCATTCTCCCACTTCTTCAGACAAGCCCAAGGACGAGGCTGCAAAAGGCTGACAGTGCTGGTTTCAATGTTGCTTATCTTCAGCATGATCCACGTTGGCAGTTTTAACCTAAATCTACTGCTTTGTCTTCCAAAGAAGGAAAAGTGCTTTACATAAATCTTCTCCTGCCCTCTGTGTTAGCACGTCATTTTCTCTAAACTGAGTAAAGCATCTATCCTGATTTAACAGACATCTGGGAGAGACAGGAGTAACAACATTGGTCATGAAATCTTCAGGACTGCTTCAGAATACCTTGGAGCAAATGTCTGGGGTGAGTAGTTGAAACTACATTCAGAACAAAGACAAATTTTTCCATGTTGTATCCCAGCCTCTTGTGTGTCTTAGTCAAATCTTACCAGAATTAGAAAAAATGACCTGGACTGGTCCTTTTGCCTACCCAAAGCAGCTGCTTTCCCACAATTTTTAGGCCTGGTATTTCTTTCTGGTTGCTAGGTGGCAACCAGGAAGTGAAATTTGAGGAGGAGAATTCAAAACATTGAATGTCTACCTGCATTTTCTCAACCAGCTTGGATGGGAAAACCAGTTGTTTAGCATAACCCTATTATATTTCTAAAAACATAACACCCAGTGTAGCTGAGAACTTCTTCTCTTTAAAATATAGTGTAAGGAGAACTCAGTGTCCCACAAAGAAAAAGTCTGTGAAAACGTCATGAACATGACGAAGACAATCACATTGTGTTGTAAACAGCTGTGTCAGTGGGAAAAGGCTGTTTGCTTATTTTTATTTTCCCTCTCAAATGGAAACTGTCATGTAAACTCTTCAGTAGAAAGATCAGAGGTAGTCACTAAAGTGCTAGTCAGAAATGCCAGGCACTGCAGAAATCGGAATTTTAATTTCAGTTTTGAACAGAATGAAGCCTTATCATAGCTCTCAAGCTCTTTAAATATGGAAAAAATTAGCTGAATGAATGAAAGAAAACAACACAGCTGGTGACTATTTAAAAGGGAAGAGTGAGACTGAGTTTTTCTAAGTTCAAATGGGGATGTTCAGAAATAAGTTCTTATAAACTACGCAAAATCAGATGTTGTACAAATACATAACTGTATATCTATTTATCTCTCCAAATCAAGACTTTTATAACAATTAATCATAATGTAGGTTTCTCCAGAAAACTCAAAAATACTTAACTCTGTATGAGCCTACAAATGTTTGGTGAAGTTCACATGCATATATATTTATACACACACATTCAAAACTAATTTACTGCAAAGTTCTTGTAGAAGCATCTCTTCTTTCAGTACACTATTTATCTTCACCGAATTGCTCTGCAGAATCTGGGGAGACCAATTTAGGCAAAGAAAATTTCCAGCTAAAATCAACATCCAACTTTTTCATAGTTTTTGGACTCTAGCAACATAATAGCTACTCAGAGAGTATACACAGACTGCTCCACCCTCATGCTGGGCTGACCCGCAGCAGCTGTCCAGCATATGTCTCCAAGTTCTTGAGTAGTTTCTTTTGCCATCAGAACCTTATAGTGTAAAGTTTTTCCTCTGCAGGTGGGTCAGCATCAGCACATTAACCTGAGCTCCTTAGCGTCCTGCATACTTAACGATTCTACCTCCCCAAAGAAATGTTTCCCTTTTCATACGCAATCCCAGAATTGTTCGGCAGGAACAACGCATCTAATTTTTAAAAAGAGAGAGAGAAAAAATAAAAAGGAGGTATTATAAACTCAAGAGCTGTGCAGATGAAAAGCTCCAAACCATTCAGACACTGATAAAGCTGAAAGGCCAACTGATGGTGTTGCATCTGTCCCTACAGTCCTACTAGTTGTCCTTTCTCCCATGACTGCCAAGAATACGGATAATGCAGCACCTTTTGTTCTAAACAGAGCTCTTTGCCTCATATTTTCACGGCTTTTATAGGTCTACTCATTTTGGTGTCGCAGTCTCTTCTGCAAATCAAATAATTTCTTTTCATGGTAAACCCTCTGTGGATTCACTTGGGATTTTCTGATGAAAGTAACTTCTTTTCTAAGTCTGATAGATTTGTAAAAGCATTTTAATGTCTTTAACTTTCCATTTACTCCTTACAGGTTAGTGTGGCCCCACAAAATCCTTTAGTGGTAAACAGTTGGACTAAGTCCACCCTAGATCAACCAAAAGATGAGAAATGAAAGAGAAACTGGACTGCTAACATTAAGTCTCTTCTGCTGCCCTAAGACAGAGGTACAGCCCTTCCCTTTCCTGGCAAAGGATCTTGCTGGTCCATTGTCCAGGAAGGAAATCAAGATCACATTTGCTGCCTGTCAGCCAAGGGCAGCACTTTCCTTTACTGTGCCTGGGGGCCACATTAACTCATCTTCAAGATGTTAACTTACCTGTTTGTTAACAAAGCAGAGGAGCATTACTTAGGAGTCTCCCAAACTAAATGGGAGGTTCTTCATTCACCTTCCAGAACTAGGAGTACTTAACGCACAGTTGCTTTCATTAAAACATGGGTACATTCTGAATTCCACCCTGAATGTATTCATCCCAGACAGTGCTTTCTAAACCTATTCAACAGGTAGAACGTGCCAAGATCATAGAATCATAGAATGGCCTAGGCTGGAAGGGACCTTAGAGATCATCTAGTCCAACCTCCCTGTCATGGGCAGGGACACCTCTCAACCAGATCAGGCTACTCAAGGCTCCGTCCAACTTGGCCTCGAACACCTCCAGGGAGGGGGCAGCCACAACATCTCTGGGCAATTTATTCTGAAGTCTTGCCACCCTCGTACTGAAGAATTTCTTCCTAAGGTCCAATCTAAATCTATTCTCCTTCAACTTAAACCCATTTCCCCTTGTCCTGACAGTGGACACTCTTGTAAAAAGTCCCTCCTCAGTCTTCCTGTAGGTTCCCTTCAGGTATTAAAAGCCTAGGTTCCTGTTTCAGACTCATTCCAACAGTATGGAGTCTAATCATTTCCAGTACCACTGAACAACTTAATAGGCTGCAAGAACTTGATAAGACAATGTAATTGCCAGCTTTCATGTATATTCTTAAAATAGCTACTTTCCTCATAGAGGTTGTACAGGATATAAGTGTTAACAGGAACAATTAAAGAACTGAAACAATAGAAGCAGATTAGAGAATTATAGCATGCAAAAACTATAAAAATATTCCAAACAAAACGTCCTTATTCCTTGCCTTGCATAAACAATAATTTCAGATTCTGGAACAAATTACTCAAAACCAGAAAATCTAGCTTACTATGAATAATGAAGATAATATTTACCAGTGCTACAGGAAAAACAGGTATGAAGAACCGTCTATCAGTCCAGGCGACTGAAGCTCCTGAAATGAATGAACTTTATCTTAAACATTTCAGGTATTCAAGCCAGTGGAAAAATACAGTCATTTACTTATTCCAAATATTGGTGTTCAACGCATCACCAGTTAGAAGGTACAATCTTTATTTAAGCTATTTCCTTTCCCAGTATTGACAAGTCCCCTCCTGCTTGTGTTAAAGCTCCAGTCTTCTAAATCTAGTGCTGTGACTCTGTCTGTAGCAGGTCAAACAGCAACTCATTATTGTAAGTATATCAGATATAGCCTCAAAGAAAATACACAATAGCACTATCTCACCTATTTTATACTAGTAGCACTATTTGAATAACTTTAGGGTTCCCATGTAGACACCCTTTGGCAGATGTTCCCCTTTCCTATCCAAAGCCAAAAAAGGTCAGTTTACTTATATAATAATACAATGGTGAAAATACAAAGAGGATTACAGAACAGTGTTTTTCCTCTAATCTTAACTACTATCAATAAAGTATATTTTCTTCTATACACCTCCTGAACACATTTTAATATATGCTTTACAACAATATTTTCAGGAATTAATACTGGTTAACTGTTTTATCCTATTAAAAAGGCATCATATTAAAAAGGCAGTGAGGTTCTTTCAGGGCAGACAAAGGGTAAAATACAAGGATTTGTAGCAAAGTAGTTTGGAAGACACTAAATTAATCTTTCACTCCAATCAATCTACAAGTGAAAAGATACTTGACTCAATTCGTCAGCAATGCCAGACAGGTATCTGATCAACTCAATGGAAATCCTTTTATAAACTTAAGCTATGATGAAGAAGAAATGGCATGCCTTATGCTTGTATGCATGGTAATAGGGCTGGAATTTGAAGTCTGAATATCTGATCAAGGCATTTCTTTGTTTCATGAAAGGAATCACTACATTAAGTGTTTAAGCAAACAACATCGTTCTATCAAGGGATGAGACCTCTAAAATAATGATCATGAGAACTCTCAATGACTGAAAGTTTCTAGATTACATGACTAGACAAATTCTGAATATCTGCTCAGTGTAATAAATCCAAATAAGAAGCAATATTATCGAATTAGGAGGAGATTTCTGTCCAGTATTCTTGTAGATTTCCTGCAATACAATTTTATGCTGTTGGGATAATTAACACAAAATATTATGCATAGAAGTACAGCAAAGACAAAGCTAAAGGAACTATTTCACATCTCTCTCTTTGCTTACCTGAAAGTCCAGGTCAATGTTAAATTTTTCTAGTACATTTGATAATCAGATTGTTCATTACCTTATTCCTCCAACTGCTATGTTACAGTAAGCAATAGGGTAAGGTGATACACTAAGGAGATACACTAAGGATGTTAAGGTCTTATTTCAATCACATCCAGAGATTGCAAAATTGCTGCTTCTTAGAAATCAAGCTGCAGTAGTCAAAGCTAGAGCTCAGCTCTATCCATGTTAGCTTTTACTATCAAGTTCAGACACTGCTGAAATACATTAAAAAGCATCACGAAAAGCAGCAGTCCAGCTGCATGTCTCATTCAAACCCCAGACGGGCTTTCTCGACCATGCTTTTCTCAGTGGTCCTGCAGTTACTGTGGTACTGAATCCCAAGCATTTTCATCCAAAACTGTCTCAGGTTAGTCCCTCCTGCAGCTACGTTACAAAGTGGGGCAGCGTGACAACAGGGAGCTCCACCATTTTTCCCTTTGAATAATTACTTTCCTCCTCTGTAGGAGGAGAAAGCTGGCCCCAAGCCACTGCAGGAAGGCATGGGGACTCCCGAAGATGCTGCCTTGCTGTGCTCCTCTAAGCACCATGGCAGGTGCTGCATCTTGCAGAGGTGGCAGCTTAACGATCAGCCACTACCGACCACAAAGCCACAGCAGTGAGGTGGTTTCCCTCTCTTCAGCCACAGCCAGATGTGCTTCATTCTGGCAAAGCTGACATCCACTTCATATTGGACAATTCTGCTTTTAGCTGGAAGATATTCAAAAGACTGCACAGAAGCAGAACCAAGAGGGAGGAAAAAGCAGAAGGATACAAAAAAAAAAGGTAGCAGGCTAGAATTAAGATAAACATTGAGGATATACTTTCCCACTAAGAATGAGGATGTACTACTGCATGTTAAATACATATGCTAAAACATACAACTCATTTGGAATGAAACCTCATAGAGAGCTCAGGCACTTTAGAGGAAAATGCTCGGGCTCCAGTGCAAGATTTTGCCTTAGTTATGTCGAACAACAAGGGTAAAAGCCTGACAGGAATAATGTTTTGTCAGGTGATGTCAATCCCTTGGCTTAGTTTATACTGGAAATCAGGTGAAGAGGATATTCTAGGGAAATATCACCTTCATTCAATATTAGGAGGTCCTGGAAGCTCCCTGAGACACACAAGAGCGCAAGCACCTGCTGTGCTTTTCCTGAAAACTTGTCATTTGCCACATGGAAAAAGGAGACAGACAGAGGGAGGGGAGGTGTTGAGTCCTAGCGTGGGTTGTTGTGTTGCTGACATTTAGCAACAGTAGGCTGACTTTCATTGCTGAAAGCGAGCCAGAAAGGTTCAGAAGAAAGTTTCCAGTATCTAAGGAATACTGCAAAGAGAGAAATTAAAATTTTAAGGAGAGCAACATAGCAACTGCTATTTAAATGACAAGAAGATACTGACTTTGGAACAAGGTAACTATGGGAACTTCTTCCATTTCTAAGACATGATTGTAAATCAAGGCCATGGCCCATTGCTTGATACTTTTATGAAAATTTGTAAACTAGATTCTCAAATTGTGTGCTGACTAGGTCCTAAAAATCCATCTTGATCTACACCATCCAAGAATGTAGCCTTAGCACATTATAAGATTTACAGATAAAAGATATATGCCATGGTGTTAAAAATGTCAGTTTATAAAAGCTAAAACTAATAAATAAATCAAATTTCAGAGTAGCTCCTGATCTCTGAAGGGTATTACAGCTACAGTGATTATGATGGCAAGTAATGATAAAACATGCCCGCAAACACAACAATCGTGTCTCAGACTACAAAACAAAAATTCTGTAATTTAAGCTCCCCCATTCTATTTCGATAGTCTACTCATGTCTAAACAGGTGCTCTGGGAAACAGTGATACTTGAAAGGCCTCGCCATCTATGAATATGTGACAAAAAATGAGTCAATACCTTCATGAGCAGTTTTTCAGTTCCAGTAGTGTGGCTTCTATTCCCAGAGAGTCATGCTTACTACAACTAACCACTCTGTCATCCATCACTTAAAATACAGCATTGCAGGTATTAAAACCCCACTAACTTTGTTTGGTTTCAAGGCATAATTTACAAAGATTTGTAATTTGGGTGCAGCCCAACAACTGAGCAAAGGTTTCTAAAAAATATCAGTGAGGACTAGAACAGGAAAACCTGACAAAAATTTATATTCTTGACAGCCACATCCTCCTTGGCTGTAAGGATTCTGCCAGCTAAGAACTCAAAAAGGAAGAGCACTTTTTTTTTTCAAATCTGGCTGGTGAGAAAAAATACATATATCTGGCGAGTGTAGATATATTATAATGGTAACATGGGGTTCCACTGAATTTGAAAAAAAAAAAAATACATACACACAAATAAATCTTTGAATAATTTAAAGAAAGGCCCTCATAGACTTCAGTAAGATATAGCTCTACTGCCTACAGCCTATGGCTTCCCTCCTCCCCCAAATAAATTTTGGTCTCTCTCTTGTTGAGTAGCGGCCATTGACACAGGAACTCTGCATTAATATTCTCAACATAGAGGCACAACTGTTCTAGCAGAAAGCTCACAGCAGAATAACTCTTATCTGCAAAAGAGTATATCATTATGGGCTCCAATGAGAAAGTAGATGGAAGGATCCTGAAGAGAGAACAGAAAACCACTGCAAGAAGATAAATTATTTACACCGAATTCCATCTAGGAGCACAAAAATCTTTTTTTTAAAGTCACATTCTTTTAAGCCATTGATTTCAGAAAAGAAACAATGAGGTGTTGAAAGATAAATGATAGTCTAAAACCTACACACAGTGCACTCAGCAAAATAAGGGAAGAGTAAGGAATATACACAGTATACAGAAGATGCTAAAATCACCTGACTTATCTAAACCATATTTATTGACATTAGTTTTTCTTTTAATAATGTACAATTGCTCTTTTATCATAAGCACTTCACATTAATCCAAGCTGTACCTTGGGAGTTTGTTGTATATGTGCCAACTTTCATATAAGTGAGACATGGTTATTAGGCTTTTAAATAAAATATGCAAAACTCAGGAAAATGGTCATGATCATTTGTGCATTTTAATTGAATGACATCTGGAAAAAAAAGATATTTTTATCGTATCACATCACATCTTAATAGAGCTCTGGATTAAATACTAATTAATTTGCCACCAAAGTTTGCTGTTAATCAGTTGCATGTCAGCATACATTCTGAGCAACATTGAAAGTATAGTGGGATTATCTCCAGTCTTGCAAATTACCTCTTTATAAAAAGTCAAAGTAAACATTATGTGCTCACTAGAGTTATCATTAGTCTTGTGTTTACTCTCTGTATGGTTCTTTGGATTGTACGTTGTATCAGTTTATAGATGTAACACTTGGATCACCTTAGAAAAAAAAAAGGAGTTGCAAATTTGTCTAAGATCTAAACCAAATATATGGCAAAAAACTTGAGGGATGACTCTCAAAACCTTGATGAACCTTTATTTTTTTAGTATAATGAAGAAGAAAACAATGACAGAATATTAGTTCTGAATTATAATCTTGGTCTCAGAGTCACACGTAGTCAATGATCTTGAACCTGGCCACTAATTTCAAACCAACTGATTATAAGTATAGATTTAGGGATTAGTCAAGTGCAATCACAGGGAAAAGGAAAACGTCTCAAAGACAAAAAAAAGACAAAAAAAGCCCACCAAACTTGTAGAGTACCCACATACGTAAGACACATTTTTCATTTATCATTGCAATTGTTAATATGTAAAATGGCATGCAGATGGAGCAAAAATACCAAGTATTGGGGAAAGCAAGCTGTATGCAGTGTCTTTTCCCTGTCCTTACCTAATTCATGTAATCCTTATACAACCCAGAGACCCAACCACTTGGAATTTGTATGGAGGGTTCTTGTGCAGTAGACTCACCTTATTCCTTCTCTTTTGGCTCGACCATCACCATGCAGCAGAAAGAAGTAATTGTCCTTACACATAGGTGGGAGAGTGAGATAGTTACCAAGGAAACAGGCTTAGTTTGACAGAGATTTGGAAACTTAAACCCAGCTGGAGATGGGAAATCTGAGTATCCTCCCCCAGAAAGCATTTGAAAACTAGATGCAATCTGGCAGCAATTAAGACCCCGTTAACTCTTACCTTTCTTTTTTTTTTGTGAATTCAGCTTTCATTTGATTACCTACTTTTTAATAATTCTCTTCTCTGGCTACATATATTCTAAGAGAACAGTAACAAACACTCCTGAGAGTCAACATCTAGAAGAGACACACAGATACATCTTTCTATCCAGAAGGACAATCACTCTTCCCTACTCAGGTGAGGAAAGTCCAAGTTCTGCCCTTAGGTACGCACACGGGACTCTTGCTTTAAATGAAATTCAATCAACATAACCGGGACTAGAATTTCTCCTAAGGCTGGAACTCAGTCCACAGTTCAGTACAGTACAGACATGCCATTGATTACTTGGAGAGGTGCTATAAAAATGATTAAAAGCACCAGGATAGATTCTTAGCTGGTGTAAATCAGTGGCAATCCCATTGATTTACTCCTAGCCACTGGAGAGATAATCTAATTCACACAAGGTAAGGACCTGAGGCCATCACATCTGAAGAAATGGATAGTGGAAAATGATACTGCACAGAGGAGATATATCAACGGAATGTAAATATAACAACAAAACAAGGATAGGGAGGAAATGTTTGAGGTGGCTTGAGGTGAAAAGTCCAAGAGTAATGGCCACGAGCTAGACATAGGAAGATCCGCTGCAGAGGATAAAGATGAATTTTCAAGGATGGACTTAGAAGAAAATCTTTTCCTCAAAGAAAGGATAAACGAAGACTATCTCTAGATGCTTTTCCGATAAAGTTACAAGCGAATCTGAATTTTACATTAATTTGAGTTACTCAGGCTTAAAAGAAGATCGTAGTTGTGTGAACCATGACTACAATTTCACCTTTACAGAGGAACAGCAGAAAAAAACAACTAACAATTTGCTCTTATATGGAAATACACAGTAGAAATTTAAGTTGGGGGGGGGGGGGTTTGGGCAAAGAATCTATGATTTTTTTATCATACAGAGATACAAGAAAGACAACAGAAGTCCCCCAAAGAAGTTATTGTTGTAAATGAATAACGAGCACTTTTCATGGTTTAATAATTTCTTGCCATATTTCAGAAAAAAGAGGTGGTGCAATGAGAGAAAAATTGAGCCATAGCTTTGGAGCCGGGAAACCTTCTCAGCTGAATTGATGAATAGCATTTCTAAAAGGTCATTCTGGATAACAGTACATGAAATCTATAAAGGCTTCTAAGGTAAAACCTTCATGAAAACAAAAAACAAATTGGTATAGCAAAGCAAATTAATTATTTTAACAGCTGCAGTTGTCTCTAAAAGGAATTCTGGCTAAACCTTCTGTGATTTTGGTAACATACTATATCAAGGATGTTGAAAACAAAGGTTGTTGTTAGTAACTGCAGTAAACTGATGGATGAACTTTGCGTAATGCCTCCCAAGGATGCCCAGGCCTGATGAAGAGTAAGCTTGCCCTCTCACACAGCCCTGACCCATCCTCCCCACTGCAGGAGGAAAAGGGCATGGTCCAGCCTGAGCTGATGAGGGCAGGTGTCATGAGCTATGGGCTGACTATGCTCAAAGTTCCAGAAGACAACTTTTCTAACAGCCAGATCACACCACCACACCCTCTCTCTGCCACAGGGACCTACCATATTAAGCATGTATGAATTTTTAATTCTCTTTTCCCTAGGCGCTCTGGACATGAGGTCTAGCAATCACTGCTTCTGTGATCCTGTGATTAATGGGAGCATGTTCTGTGGAACTGCCCTGTTCCAGAAGCAAGAAAGATAGCCCCCTGAAAAACAGAGACAACATCAAATCTGAATTTTCTATGACACAGAATTTAATCCATGTAGGTGATTCCTTGGAGGATGCTTTTTGTCCGAAGAAGCCAAGTATCAGGCAGAGTGCGGATCTTAAAAACTGTTCAACAGTGAGTAAAAAGGAAGCAGAAGAACAGACCTGCATTCCCAGTGCCCACCTGAGATTCAGCTCATCAATGACGACCTTCTACTTTATCTTCTTCGGGTTTTTTAATTATTGACATCCTATGACAATGATAATATTTTATCTTTTGTCTGTTCAAATACTTGCAGGTCACGTGCATCTGATTAGGGATGACTATTTCAGTAATGGTCTATTTAAGTTGAATAGCACATTGTATTTTTTACAGTATCAGATGTTGTTTCTCCTATTTCTGTATTTCCTTTCTTGACAGTTATTAGTATGAATCATATAAGTAGTTAAGATTTTTTTTCACATTTCTATAAAGCTACCTATGCATGCATACTCTTATTTTATTAATACATTTCTACAAGCTGGCTTTATAAATATAGAAGCCATTTTCTTTGTGGTTTTGGGTTTTTGTTGGTTTTTTTCAGAAGTGTGGCTTGTTTGGATTTTTTCTTGCATTTTCTTTATGGGTTTTACTAGCAGGATGAGCATTTTAAGAGGGTTAACTCTGAACAACTTGAAAGGAGGACTGGAAAAATATGAGTACTTTTAAATAAAATGTTTCTGTAGAAGCCTTGGCCCAGGAGATTGTACTTCAGTAGATTAAAGCCTGCTTCCATGTGTAGCCCCGTAAGTGAATCATACAGAAATAACACACTTGGCCCTGCTCCTAAACGTCAGAGCAATAGCTGACCTAGTCTTCCTTCTACTTGTACCTCACAGAGAGGTCATTGTCCCTGGTTAACCATTTCCTCCCCTTGGAGATACATTTTGACTGAACTGAAAAGCTGCAGGGAATTTAGCTTCTGAGTGATCCAAAAGGCTTTCTTCCTCTTCCCAAAAACCAGTGAAGAGGTCTAGAGATACTACAGAAAGCCTTCTACGAGATGTCAATATGAAGCTTTCAGGGTATGACACAAACTGGTTACTGCTTCCATTTTATCTCAAACTAACGAGCATTTCATCCTCCTTATTTAGTCATGCTTTCTGACAAGAGTATAATTTGAAGCTGGAATCTGAGCTATAATTTGATATATCAACTGTAATTTTTTTGGTTTTCCCTAAGCCAGCCAGTTAATACTATTTACAGTAATGTCATTGTCTGCCATTGATATACAGTAATATAACACCACGTCATGTAGTTTGACACATTTTAAATTAAAATTGAGCAGATAGTCCTTTCCCATACCAGGCTTCAATATCGTTAATCAGCCACATATTGTTCATGAAATTTAATTGTTTTAAACCCATGATGTTAATTCAGAGATTTACAGGTGGAGACTGCCAGCTGGCAAGCACTAGATGAGAAATTACATTGACCTTCAAATGTGTATCTGTCTCAACCCTCTGAGAGATCACCTTTTTCAGATGGAAAAACAAAAAAACCCAATTCTTTCCTGGGAACAATCAAGAACCTTGGGAGCTGGTTCAGACATGTTTATGAAAAGATCAAACATACTCCTCATACTTCAAAATAATTCTCGCTCCAGACTTCTTTGGATGGTTCCCAAAGCTAAGCTAAGATGCTATAGGCTACCCTTGGTCTAAACGGACTGTGGCGTTGATTCTTTCCTTGACAAATCTGACAGGCTTCCTGGGTACAAGCTCTCTACATACAGAAATGGACCATTGCTGACGTAGACAACACAATTAACATCAGCTATCTCTTATGTAATGACAGAAGGGTTTGGAATTGGAGGAGGAAGCTCATCTCAGATCAGAAGCTGGCCATTAAAAGTTTCAAAAACTGGAAGCTCTTCCTAAGAAGCCATGAAAGTCAACACTTCTAACAATTTTCAGGTTTGGAGATAGAAACAGAATATTTATTATTATTTGTTTCTAGTTTTCTGGTAGCAACTAGATTTGACTAGCATTCAAGCAAAGAAATGCATCTTCCTCAGATCAGCTGAAAACTACATGAACTATCATATCAATATAAATTTAATTAAGCCATTAAGACCCAGAATTATGTGCTGCTATAGTAAAACTGGAAGGACCCTTACTTAACTGAATAGAGTCAATTCATTTATTTAAGTTGGAAATGTGCCTACCATTACAGTATTAAGTGGGAAGTAATTTGTACTCGGGCAGTAGCTTCTAGAATTTACCCACATTCTGAGTCAGGAACTAGATTTCAGATTTCCATTCAGTTCCATTTACTGCATGGTCTTAAGAAAAATATTAATCTTTGGTTTAAATAATTGTTCTTATATCATATTAGAAGTTTAACATTCTTGAAAGAGAGAGATGAAATTAGAAACATCTTGAGAAGAGCATTCTTGTTATCAATCATGTCATCTTGAACATGTTTAGAAGCTTGCTGCTGGCGCCAGCAATGGATGTTTTATTCAAAAGAATGTATTTAAAGAAAATGACAGCCCTTTTCAATTCAACTTTTCTAAAACAAGAAATCTTTCAAGTCTTCCAAAGCCATGTGGGTTTCAACATTCCAGCGATTAAGACTCTTTTCAATTATACATGCTTTTTCCATTATTTCTTCATAGCTTTAGGGTAGATTTTCAACACTCTGCATGAAGACACACAAATCACTCACAACTATTAATGGAAATTGCACAGACGGTGGAAGAACTGGTATAGAACAAGAAACAACAACTCAAACCATCAAAAACTTGAGAAAAACCTGTCATGAACTTTGCAGAGTGGATAGATCTGTCTTTCCTGTTCATTATCTTGCCAAACTGAACACTTCCAAATTCTAGCCCAGGAAGTGAAAATGTCGAACAGCCCTAAGAGAATTAGAAATGGTGAGAGACCTCTGCAGTTTCATGTCTCCAGGATTTTCAGAAATCGATCTTCCAGTCTAGATAAACACAGAGGTGGATGACCCTGCATGATCCACAGGTGCTGGAGTAAGCAATGGCTCTTCACGTTGAAGAAGAGACAAATATGATGTTCCTATGTTTCTCTGTTGCCATTTGAAAGAACTACACTTGAACCAAGAGAGAATATGCTTGTCTGTTTTCATCTGAATGTTCATTAGGCAAAGAACTGCAATATTTAAACAATGTTTGTATTCTTTTTTTTTCTTTAATCAAGGGAACTGTTAAATCACAGTAACTCACTTCATTACACTGCTCTGGTGCCTCAGCAATCCACTTTTCTCCAAGAAATTATCTCTTCTGTCTAAATTCATCACTATAACTTCAAAAATAACTTAATTAAAATATTCATGTAACCAGATTTCAGTCTACCATTTGTTAGACTTTAATACTGTGAAGAAAGGTGCCATTTTCTTTTACATTTTTATGACAGCTATATATAAAGAGATTCCAAGAGTAGAAAGGCTTAAGATGACACAGAATGGCTGAAAGTAAGCCCAAACTCTCTACTGCACTTTCCACGCTCCCACTTCATTTATATTCAAGTGCAACAAATGGTGTTTGATTTTGTTACAACATTCATTCTCTGGTAGCATTGCAAATGGACTTTGAGGAATGCTGACCATGTTTGTATGAACTCAGAGTCATCAGTCATGCAACAAGCATCTACAATTACACACCAAGATATCTTGAATTGTAATACAGCATTGTAAATCTCTTATAAACTCTTATAAACTCATAAACTCTTTACATTTGTTTGTAATACAGTTTCAAAACTAAGCTCAAATTATTTTGGTTTTTGCCTTCAAGCATGTAGGCAGTTCAAAAACATACAAACTTGGCTTCGTGAACAAAATTATTCTCATTTTGATAATTCTCCGCTAGAAAAATATAAAATACTAATGCACAGTGTTCTTCATTATACTGTCAGAATTTCCTTGAAATAATTTCATCACAGTATGATTTGAACAATCTAGCAGAATAATATTAAAGCAATAAACTATTTAAAAGTGTATACAAGTGTATAAAAGTGTACACTTGATAGATAAGTTGGACGTCCTGAAAAGTTATTGCCATGTTCTCCACTTAGTATCACAATACCTAACTGCAACTCATAACGTTAACTGTTCTGCTGTTCAGTCACTTTTATGGCTCACAGGAAAAATAAAGCTGGCTGCTGTCATTTCAGATGTTTCTGGGTGGTAGTTTGTTATGTAGACAAAGACTAAAATATGTAACTTCCATATATACATAATAGGAACATTTTTACAACTCAGAGACTTTTAAATAAAGATTCTTGCTTAGGAGCTAGTCTTTGAATTGAACCTAGAACAGCAAAATGGTGAACTAATGGGAAGTTTGCACCTGGAAGTTATGAATCACACTTTCTTAAAACTGAGTGTGTGTGTTTCATGATTTACTTCTATGAAGTGTTCTGTTCTCCAGAATCTTCTTAATTTCTGCAGTGTTACTCATTGGCACATTTTATTGTTCTGCAACCACAAAAACATAGTATTTAAAAGTGGTAAGAAAGATGTGTTCTTTGCAACACACTTTTACAGACAAAAGGTATTTGGACAATATTGACCACTGGCTTTGCTGGCATGGTGGGATTCCCAGGTTTGGCTGGGAAAAAGTGAGTGTGCCCGCTTGTGCGAGGTACCCAGCTTGTGAGCCCGACCTTTTGCGGGAAAGGCAGATCCGGAGAGAGCAAGGGAGCAAGCAGCAGGGCCACATGGAGCCTTAACAACAGTCAATGCTAGAGGAAAGGCTTGACTTAAATTTAGTTATTTCATGGGATGGCTCAGGGAAGTGACGAACTGTTTGTGACTTCACAAAGTAAAATTTGTGTTACAGCTATAAAAGGTGAATTTAAGACAGGTGTGAAAGACAGCATTCCTTGCCAAGAAGGAGAAGATTTATTTAACTCAGGTCATATAAGAAAAAAAACCAAAAAACTTTCAAGCAGACTGTTTTCATACGAGGTGTTTCTGAAGAGTTGACCGGTGTTCACTTGGCAGTATATCTTGGCATATAAAGATATTTATATGAATCACAAATAATTTACAGCTGTAAGTACAGAAAACACACTAATGTTTAGTGTTCACCTACCTGGCTAGAACAATAAATGTTTACAAAAACTGGAAAGAAGACATCTGCTAAGCCTAACACACTGGTAGTTTAGTGAAACAGTTAAAAAATTTATACTTAGTGGAATTTAAAAATTTTTTTTAGTATGATCTTTGCAGGGTTGATTTGTGTTCTTACTTGAGAATTAGGAATACATATGTATATTTCATGACATAAGTTCCCCTACATAAGAAAATCTTGATAATGACTAAAAACTAATCTAGATAATATCCTAGTATAAACATTTGCTCTTTCCC
>NW_009705148.1:164803-176322 GCF_000703405.1 Apaloderma vittatum
CTCTTGGAATAAGGCTGGCAAAGGAGCTGAGTAACTGCGGCATTCTTGTCTTTGTAACTCTTCTGGAGCATAAGCTATAGTTACACTGCAAGTGAACTCTTATTGCATCATATAGCCTCAAAATGAACAGTAATCTCTATTTTTACTTAGGAGAAAACAGACTGTGTATCTCATCTGTTCAGCTATATTTTATTCCCAGCTGCTTTTTATGTCCTTGTTTCAGATAAAAAGATATTGGAATCTTTCAAGTGCCTCAGAGAGCCCATTTTGTCAACTCTTCTGAAAAGAGGGTTTTCAAAACCTGTGCTCCAGAGGGCTACCCTGCATTATGGAGGACATACAACAGCTCTTAGGTCTGTGCACTAGTTCCACACTGACATCCTCCTTGGAAAAAAAAAAATAAATAACCATAGCTCATGCTTACGGATCTTTGAGCATATGACACAATGTTAATTAACACTGAACATAAAAGAATAGAAGCTAGGCCAATAAGCATGTACTGGTTTGAACACAGAATCTGACCTCAAACAAGATGAGGTAACAGTATCTTAGAAGAATACCTAGAGCACACTGTCAGCTCTATGACAGCTGGTAGTGATCTCTTTTGGCACAGCTTTACAAAGGCAGTCTAACATGACAGAGGTCTTTGAGAATGTGCAGATTGCTGCCTTCTCAAAATTTTCCTTTAGTATCACAAAAAAATTCAACACAAATAATTTTCAATGTCATAATGCTGTAATATGTAGTACCAAAAGGCTCTTCCTATCATTATTCTGTATTTTAAAATCAAAGGTACAAGAACAGATTTTTAAAATCCATTCACATGCTAAATAAGCAGCCACATTCTTAGTAGTTCAGCTCCCATTCAGCAGTGAAGCAAACAGGTTTTGAGCTTCCAGCTCCTGTTCTGAACTGAAGTTTAGAAATCTTATTTGTATGCCTAAGCAGGAGCTAAAATTATCCAGTATCCAGTTATCCAAATGTCCAGTTCAAAGACCAACTGTAGGTGCCTGCTGATACATGACTCAAAATTAAACTCCTTTTTTCACTCTTCCCAATTTCAGCCCTCTCTACCGTAACACATACCAAATCACTAGCAGCTGAGAAGAGCTAGCAACCTCTTCTTTATAAGAACACACCCATAGTAAACACTGTTTTACCCTGACACTGGGGAGCTGGGATTTGCCAGCTAGAAAAGACATGTTGATATTCTGCATCACACAGTATCATGATGCACGTACACAATACTGTGAAACACTTCACATTTTCAGTAATGTTGCAGATCAGAATAAAAGAGGAGACACTCTTATTTTGTTAGTTTGGTAGCTTTACCAAAAGGCTCCCAGGAGCGCAATAATTCTAACATGCAAATGTTTTATCTAGGAACACTTAAGCAAAGATGAACAGCACTTCTCAGCAGAAATGAACACTGCTGAAGAGAAGGACGTGGGGTAACAAGGTCAGTCACCCGAGAGCAGTCCCTGAAGCTCTGACCCTCCCATTCCCGCACCATTTGCAAATGTTTAATGTATACAGTATGCGCAGACACAATCTCTACAGGCACTTAGAGTGTTGCTTTCCTTAAAAGCTCTCAGACTCCACAGAATAAACAGGAAATCAAGATTTGACAGTAGGCTTCCTTTTCAGTACACACAGAAATTCCACATAGGGGTTGCGGGGAAAAAAAACCCCTCTAAGTAGTGTAGGAACAATAGAGTCAGAGGTGTTACCTTCAGCTGCAAAATAAGTCTCCAAAAATCTGTATCAGTTAAAAGCCACTCCCCTTTTTTCTTTTCTTTTTCTTTTTTTTTAATAAGAACTGACAACACTGCCCAAATTATAGTATGGACATAAACAGATCCAGGATGCACCGAATATGGTTAACCCTGAGCCTATCCCTCAGGAACAAAATCAACCGTATAAAAAATATTAAAATGCCATAAAAATAAAACAGGAAAAAAAGTATTTTTGATAATACTGAAAAAGTTACTTTCCCTGAATGAAAGCTGTCATATTAAAAAAAAAAAAAAATTAAGTATGTGAACATTCCTAGCACCTCCCATGTGTAAAAAGACTCACTCATTAACGTACAATATAATATTTCATTTAGGTGTAGAGTATCATAACAGATGGGGTCCCAGTAGTCAAAAATAAGCATGTTATGATCATCGGCAGCTATTAAACTTATGCTAATAAATGACATTATAAAGTAATATATTGCTTAATGTTATTATATAACATTGTACAAGTTCGTGATCATAGTTTATGAGGAAAACCAAGAAGGAATAGTATGATGAAACATCTAGGCAAAAAGAAATTCCAAGTTCTTTTTAAAATTAGAAATGTACCATTTGTGCATACTTTTAAAAAGACTCTGGGTAAACCAAATGGCATTTTCCTTAATATTTTAATCAGCAGCCACCATTCTATACTAATGTGTAATGACTGCACTGAGACAAAATATGGCAGTTATCTTAGAAATCAACCAGCTATCAATCAGACAAGTCCAGGCAGTTAACCTGACTCTCTGTCTTCATTTACTTAGCAATCTTGTTGTCTCCTTTATTTAATACTACCTGTAGGTCTGCTGGCTCACAAGTTCAAGCTGACCATGCCAGGTGATTCAGGTCTGCTTATTTGGCCTTGGCCCTCTTGGTTGGAAATAAACAATATGCTTAACACAATTCAAGCTTTATCAAACATTTGAGACTTTTCTTCCCTTCCTATAGTGATTTTCACAAGTAAATATTTATGTTTTTCTACATAGCTGAGGGTCATTGCTTATAAATATGGGATTTGAGCGCTCATAGAAAATTTCTATGTATTTTTGTCCTTAATCATTTAATGTGAAAGTTACTTGGGTTTTACTATGCATTTTGTAATTGCTTTATGCTTTACAGAAGAGGGATGCAGGTAAGAGTGATGCAGGTACACTCAAATGAACAAAATCAACCTAAGCTTAGTTACAAAGACCACACAAAGTACAGAAAACACCTATGGAAAAGTACCTATTTTGTTGCCAGTCCAGCTCTTGCTGTCCCTCTGTCTCCTCATGCTCCGGGATGCCACATGGCTGGTCACAGGCCTTGTGCCTTCATGACCATTCAAGAGCTCTTGGTCACACCAAGCTCTGCCAGGAGACTTGGGACATTTCCTGTATCATGCAATCAAATCCTATGGGCAGCACAAAAAGATGCAACTTTATTCTGATTTGAAGAGGAATCAACCACTTCTCTAGATTGTGACCCCTCTTGGCTGGGGCACACACATGAACCAAACTTGAAGCAAAGGGATATGATTCATGCAGTGAGTCTCTGGGAACGCGCTGTGTGCAGGGCCTCCAAAATGCTTAGGACGGGTCCACAAGCAGCTGAGCATATTCCTTTAGTTAAATACTACTCTCAAGAGTTTAGGAAAGCTGTTGTTAGTGCAAGTGCTTGTCATCATGGGACTCATCTAGTAACTGCTGAAGTCAATAAAAATACAAGCCAAGGCCAAGGGATGTTGACTTCATTAAGACTCCCAGGCAAAAAACACTCCAAAGATTCTTCTGCAGTCTCTTACAGCCTTTGTTCAAATAGGTATTTAGTCAATAAATTAGGCTGTCAACTTGCAATCCTTTAGTACAATCACTTCTTCTTCAAACTAATGATACAGCAATTTCTTAAAGGCAATTCATACTTGCTTTTATCTCTTACTGCACTAAGACAAGCCATGAATAAAATTAGTTAATAGGAATAATGAAAGGCTGACATAGTTTTTCAATATTTCTCTCTAAGGAAAATGCCTTGTAAAAAATGGTACCCCATATCTTCCATTTCCTTCCTACTGGAGCAACTTAACAATGATTATAATAAATAAGTTGGAAATATAATAAACCCAAGCAGTGTGGTGAATGATCACATACCCATTTCAAAGTCCGATACAGTCTAAAGTGTATTGTATTAAATTGGATCATCTAGAAATTATGGAATAAATCCCTGAAGCTCTATAGTTGAAATTCTGTTTGCAGTAGAAACAGAATTTTTTACACTATGTCATGAATCAAACAAGAACACATAAAAGAAATATAAGAAACACGTCTACAACTTAATTCTCATTATACTTAGCTATTCAAAGAAAAGCAACACAATAAAGAAATATATTTATCTTTAAAGCATTTTACTCCTGTGCTAGTTGTAATCTTGGAAAATATCAGTTTAGGACACATTCAGCACTTTGAGAAACAGAGAAGAAAGTTGACTGATGAGGTTTAATGATCAATACATTGAAAATTAATTAAATCCTTTCCATGAAGCCAAACTGAACGCAAGCTAACAACTGGAAATATTGTGGTGTGAGTCTTGAAATCCAGAACTGAGCCCAAGTAATATTAGCCAATCTTTCAGGAATAAGGAATACCGATTCCCAAATCCCCAGGCTGAAACGGGACCTGATTTACATCTATGCTAAATCCACTGTTTTCTAGAGAATGTTATAGGATTAATTCAGACTGCATTTTCCCCAGTGAGATACTTCTTGGCATTGTATGAGCACAGGTAATACTTTTTAATATAAAAACCCCTTTTCCTTGGTCTACATGCCCACTTAAAAATTGGATCTCTTTTATGTTGCTCATGGAAGTGTGCCTCTTTTCAGGGCAGCCTAGCTGAGTTCCAGCTTACAAATGTATTTATTGAAGAAGTACAGCAATAACAACTGTTCTTTTGTCTCTGTAAGAAAAGGCTGCCTAGAGCCAATTATTGTTTGTCATTCTGGATACACGTTTTATGATCAGTGTGTCAAAAAAAAATAAGTTTAAGGATAAGTAGCCAATTTAATATCTTCAAATCCAATCACATTGGAAATGTTCCCTTGTATTTTATGTTGCTCAGTCTAATTGTCAAGTTTTATTAATTTTGCATGCTAAGCTGGAAACATTAGGCACAGGTTTCTCCTTGGGAGACCAGCAAAGCTAAAAACAGCACAGGCACCAGCAAAAATTGTGTTTATAATTGCTCTGTTTCTTAGTTGGACTTTGTCAGTTCAACTTGGGTGGCAGAACGACATGGAGAGAAAAAGCTCCCTTTGATTTGGAAAAGGTTGTTTGCAGGTGTCAAAACAAAGTCTACTAGGAAACCAAGGGAAAAATTAAATGTTGTGAGCCATTATTGCAGGTGTGTTCTAGTGAAAATTATCGTCCTTTTGTTTTTGTCTCAGTAAATACATTGTGCAGTTAAGGCCAAACGTAGCTTGGAAGGAATTTAAATCACTACAAACTTATAGCGAGGCTCAAATTTAAATTTCTTGGTCTAAACACACTGATTAAAAATTATTCATCCTTCTCACTGAAGACAGGACTACAATGCAGGCTGACAATGAACAAGCACCGAGAACTAAACATATGAAACGAGGCATTTCTGACACTATACGGATCTAAGTTACATCATTTAATAAACAGCCACCTTAGAGGCTGTCTGCACGCAATTAGCATGCATTGGCAATACACCTCCCCACGCAGAAGAAAAAACTTAGGCCATGCTCCGTGGGGCACGTCGGCAGTTGCACCTGCTGCGGCCGTCCCCTGGCAAACAACCACCTGGCTCACGCTGCCTGGGAGCATCCACGCCTTCAACAAGAGAAGTGCCCGAGCCCTTTACAGTGCCTAGGCTCTGAGACATGCCTTTGCAAACCGGAGGAAAAGGTGAACTCTAGGAAACAAAGCCGGCCAAGAAAAAGTACTTCTCACAAGGCTAATTCAAAGAAATTAAGCCTTTTTGCTCTACACTGATATAAAGAGAAAGGAAGGGAACGGGCTGGTAGGGGCTGAACATGCCAATGAAATACTCTTATGGTAAAAAGTCATCGGCTTCAAATGTGTATGCCTGTAACCCAAAGGCAGTAAGGGCACATGTATGCTCTCACAGACAAAAGTTACTGTCTCCTCTGAGCGTCACACTTTGATTTTACACATTTATAAAAAGCCCAAATGTCATAATACTAAAAATTGTTAATTTCATATTTTTTCTACAGTGGAAGGCTAGCTAAGCTGTACTTATAACATACTTTGCCTCAGCAAAGCTCAGACATCACAAAAACGATTTTATGCTGAGTTGGCTTCCATAACGTTTAGTTGTGGATTATAACTTAAAAATACACACAGGCTTCCATGCATGAAAAACAGAAGAATGATATACTGAATACACTGAGCAATCATTCCAACAAAGATTAAATACAAATATACTTCAATAAAATGAATCATGAGCCCTGAATCCACAGGTTCAGAGTTGAATTAAGTTTTAAGTTAGGGTTGTCTTTTTATGTTTGCTTAGCTCAAGATATTTAATTCAGTCTAGCACACATTGACTCTCCAGAGGTATTCATAACAGCAAATTACTTTAGTTGTCTATTATGCTGAAAGTGGAGGAGTTGATATGTCACAGGTGTCCCTAAACTCCCTTCCCTAAAGTACACAAAAACTGGAAATCCACTGTCAGCTTCCTTATCTGTACCACAGCCACTGCACTCAACCACTTCCATTAAGTCTTAACTGCTAGCTTTAATCCAAAGTGTCCTTTTATATCCTTACATAATAAGAATAAAAGAGAATGGTCAGATAAAAAGAAAGCTTCATTCTGCAACCCATCCTTTCCTTCCACTAGAAAGAAAATCAGAACAATCAAAGAGTATTAAACATGCTCGCAGTTTTTCTGAACCAGAAGACACCTGCCAGTGACCAGCAGCCTGTACACCGACCCAACATAAAACCCTAAAACAGCATTTGAAAGGCCCAGTATAATTTCTGTATATTTTGATTACAAATTTTACTTACTTTTGATATAAAAGGGCAAAAATAAAGGCAGTCCTCAACATAGCCAAGGCCATTTTCTTATATTAACAGGCAGTTTTATATCGTATTTTCTACAAATCCCGTGATCATTAGGATGGCTGCTAAAAGTTTACTGCTTCGTAACAGAGTTATCATTAATCTGTTCGTGAGTGATATATGATTCTTAATTTAGAAAATGACTGAAAATATTGTACCTGGAAACTCATACAGTACCACCTCCATGTTGCATTCTGGCAGCCACCATAATCACCACATCTTATTATTGATGTTACACCTTCAAGCGCTTTCACTGACATATCAGAAATCAATATCAATAATCTCAGAAAACATAATATTTCTCAGATTAAACTGATACTCTATCATTTCACTATTAAAACTTTTCTGCTTGCACCTGTATTATAAACATGCATTACGACCATAAGGAAAGAGAACTTGAGATATTATCTGCTTAGAACGGATTTTTCGCCATGTTAATAACTTTTTGTCAAGCAGCACACCAAAGAAAATGATCTATGACAATTGAACCACAGTTACGACAGGTGGACAACCTGTGGCATATTAAAAAGTGTAGCTGAAGTAGTTTTAAAATTTATAGCTTAATTATAAAAACACAATTTAAAGCTCATAAGAGGGCAGGAGTGGTAGGCTCTTGGAAGTTACTTTCACTTCAGTGAAATTTACTGCAATTATGATTACAGAAATGAGCTATAAAGAAAGCTCAGTAATATTTTGAGATCTACATCTATGTCGACTACCTTTATGAGTATTTTTACTCATGGCAACTGCCATGAAACTGTAACAGCTCTCCACAGCCTGCTAGGCAGCCGGGCAGCCGTTGCCTGTACATAAAGGTAGGAAGACGGCACTCACCGGGCTTCACTGGTACCTCAGTCTCACGACGGAGCTGGGGTTGTGCCATGATCCAGCTTTGCAGCAGACACAGAACATAAAGGCTCAACTCTTATGCTTTGAATTTTTATATCAAATTCTCCACTAAACACTGCCAAAAATGTCACTGCTGATGCAGTATTCATGCAACTGCACAGTATAAACATAAAAGCAGCCAACATCATATTGCAAGACCTATTTCCCACTAGAGTCTATACTGTTACCAGAAAATGGTTCTGAAAATAGACAAATCCTTGAATTTTGGGTGCTAGCCATGACAGCATATTCCTATCTTTTCATAATGCTCAGGAAAATTAAAATACTGCATAAAAAGTTAGATTTCAGACACCCTCACAAATAGAAAGTACCAAAAATGAAGTACCAGTAACACTTTCTTAAAAGCAACTGACTGTGTTGGTTTATGGAGTAGAACCTCATCATTAGTTAGAGAATCCTCTTACCACTGAGTAGAGAACTTTACAGAAGTTTAGGTGAAATCCAGGATGATCTCTGTTGTTTTATTGCTGAGACATCACAGTTGCACCAACAGCTGCATTTCAGGACACCAGCATTTTGACAAAAGTGCTTCTAATAACATTGAGAGGGGCTCTTTTTACTTAATAGCAAGTACAATGGGGAGATGTAGAGTGCAGGAATTAATGCAGGTTGGTTTTTAGGCCAGGGCAGTACAGAAAACATTGCTTGCAGGAAAGAAGAAAGGGGAAAACAGCTACTTACTATGTTATCTGGTTGTTTCTTTTTTGTTAAGTTTTTATTTGGTTGCAATTTCAGAAATATAATTAACAGTCCTCAGGCAAAACTGAAGAGGTGGAATACTAATGGAAATTTTAATCTTCAGCATAAGAAATCAAAAACATTTGAATAGCCTACATACACACATATCCATTATTTAACACTTGAGACCAATTCAAATGTAATATTTTCTTACCACCCAGGTCTAAATTTCTTTCTACAGTAAAATCACTTCAGCAATTTCATCTCCATGCCCACCTGTCCCCCTGAGAGACATTATATTGGTAAGTGTCATGTTTGCAGAGGTAAAGAATACTAATCTTAAACCTCTGGGGTTGGTTGGTTTGTGATAAGTATTGGGTAGAAAAGATATTTCTGTACTAAATCTATTTATTCAGGTTATGGTCCTTACAAGCAAAGTAAAATAAGCCTGGAATCCTCATACAAAAGTTTGTGCTGCCTCTGGCAGCTATTTTACTTGCCCTTTTAACTCCTTTCTTTCCAAGGACAATTCCAAGATTACTACAACACTTTGATGTTTTCCAGCCCCGTTTTGTCTTGCCTAGCACAGGTATTCCACAAAAACAATCTTAAATATTCTGTGATTTGATGATTCTGTGAACTAATTAGTGAGTGAGAGATAAGGATTAGTTCATGGTATTGTCCTTCATTGGACTCCAGTCACACACCATATTTTGGAGTCTGGGAGGACACTATAGTATCGCATAACAGGTTGTGTGTAAGAAAGGAGTATATATTACTTCATATATTAGCCAGACACTCTTAAACTGATTGACCAGTAGAAAAGACATCAATTACAGCCACGGTAATGTTCATTTCATAGCTGATAAAGTATCACTGACCATTTATCCTTCATTTCAGATTTAAGGGAGTTGTCAAGGATGACACTGACATCCCTAACAGAAGTGAGGGAAGGAGGGACAGAGATTTAAAAAAAAAAGAAAAAGAAAAAGAAAAAGAAAAATGAAATAGGAAAAATGAAGACGGATAAAAATAGAATAACGAAAAGAAATGGGAAGTATAACAACATCACTGCAGGTGTGAATTGCTGTTCCTTGGTGTTACATCTCAGTAAACAGAATAAATGCCTGGTGGTGTGTGACTGCTTTCCAATCAGTGAGAGCAACGTGTTGTGACTAGTAATGGGTCATCTTTCAGCCTTCCTTTCTACGGGGAATACAAACCAATGACAGTGATTATGGTAGACCTGGACTGAAAAAAGCATGACTGGTCCAAGCATGAAGTCAGGAAATTCTCTAATTTCATAAGTTAAAATCATCATTGCAGTTAGGCTGAGTTTTATAATCTGACTTGTTTGTAAAAACCACTGTAGACACTAATTAACCCTTTGCCCACATCCTTCAGTGGTAGAAGGACTGTCCATAGCATTCCCCCAACAGTTTTACTCAGATTGTCATTTATGCCATAATAAAATCTTAGCAGAAACAGTGTGTTCCCTTATAAAGACATGCTACAGAACCACAGTTAACAATGTCTGCAGGTGCTCTACACTCTCAGTAACTATGTCACTTTGCATAAAAGGCATTTAAATAGATGACACTGGCACAAGCATTTACATGCTTAAAAAACCCCATAATATGTACTAACAGTATAAACCATCAGCTACAATAAGAAACATATTGCAGAGGGTCTGATTCCATGGTCGTTGTCCACCACAGATGAGCTTCACTGTCAATATTTTTTATTTCTGGCAATGGTGAATTTGCATTTCTTTTACCACAGAGAGTTGTATCATTGCCTAGAATGGTTAATGCCAGCTCAAGTTGTCAACGGGTGAGAGGAATTTACAAAAAAGAAAATCAATTTGTGTACTTAATAACTGCATGAGCCAACACTGAGGATCCAGAAACTTGAACAGGGAGCAAAGTAGATAGATATAAGTTTTATCTGAATATTGAACAGTTATTCAGTAGCCACTTCGGATCTTCTCTGAGTCCTCACCTCCATTTTTAAACACATAAGGTAGCAGTTTAATTTCTTCTCTTACAAAAAGAAATTCCAGTTACTGCCAGGCTCTGAATGATATTGAACCGATGTCAAGTGCTCAGGTTCTTTTCCATACATCAGCGTAACAATTGAAAGAAATGAAACTTTCTTTCTTGTGATCTCACAAAATCCTGATCTGTTCAAGGGATACAATATTCAATTTTGTGGTTTTACTAATGAGTTTTAAGTCCTTCCTACAGACAATGCAGTACAGCAGTTTCCCAAAGCCTACAGAAAACTTGGCAATTACCAGTCTGCTTGGGTATTAGGGTGCTACTTATCCTGCAGACCAATTCTGTCTTACTATCGCTCTCCATTTATTTTTGCTTGTTTTGTTTCTCGGTGTCTGTAAATGTAGACACAGAATTACGTGAAACCAAATGCTATTTTTCCATCATGGCAACTTACTGCCTCAAGTTGCCACCTTAGAGAAAGAAATTGGATGTAAATAATGTCACTTAATGTACCAAATAACATTTATATGCAGTAAAATCCTCCCTTCAGATACTAACTGCCTACTCTCTTTTATAGGCTAACACTTAGCAATTAAGCCACTGAACATCTGGGCTTCTGATCGCTCAGTAATCATTTAAATCAAAAAGAAGATCCACTGAATGCCTCTACGGGTCATAGTGTGGAAGATAAGCCCAAAGCAAAATATCTGTGGTGCACAGAGAAGGGCACATTCTGAAAACAGCTGATGCCTCTTATTCAAAATTTACTAAAGCAGTGTAGGAAGCTGAGCATCCTGATGATTTATGTGGATAAATAACTTAGTGAGATGCAAAGGTTTGCACATCTTTATTACAATAAAACAACACCTGGTGCCCTTTTGTTACCATCTGCATGTTCAAAATAATTTGGTCAGCATTATTGGCTTGGAAGACAGCCAGAGAGTCAAATCATTCACTAAATGGTGTGTATGAACTGAGGAATTACAAGCAGGTTTCTGAAATATGCTAACACCAAAACTTTACCACACGCTACCCTAGCTGACAGCTTAATGGCAGGAGGAATGGAA